>NC_053500.1:2316531-2396531 GCF_905171775.1 Rana temporaria | reverse complement strand
AGGGGTTCTGGCGGGGGGAGAAGGGCAGAAGGGACACCCCCCCCCCCCCCCTCCGAACCACCATAGAATTGGTGACTCTGATTATTATAGACCTGCACTCTATAAAATAATCACCAGCCCCAATATCTCCATCTGTACTGAGAGATATCCACACCCCCCACACGGCTCCGACAACCAACCGTCATTATTATATGGGGGTATTATCCTGGTATAGAGATGTAATAATATGGGGTGAGGGGTCAGAATGGGCCGTGTCATTATTATATGAGGTGGTAGACCGTGTGTCATTAAAAAAAAAAAAAAAAATGCCACACCCACCATTTTATTCTCGAGGGCCTCTGCTTACTGAGTTCTGCAAAGTGTTACTTCAGCTCCCTGCTTCTTCTTTTTTTTTTTTTTTTTTTTTATTAACCACTTACCTACCGGGCACTTCAACCCCCCCCTCCTGCCCAGGCCAATTTTCAGCTTTCAACTCTCTTGCACTTTGAAGCAGTCATGCGACACACCGTACCCATATATTTATTTTCCCCACAAATACAGCTTTTTTTTTTTATTTATTTTTTTTGGTATTTCATCACCGCTGGGTTTTTTTTTTTTTTTTTTTTGTGCTAAAAAAAAAAAGACCGATAATTTTGGGGGGGGAAAAATAGTTTTTCTTTGTTTCTGTTATAACATTTTGTAAATACGTTTTTTTTATTTTTTTTTATTTTTTTTTTCCTCTTTCACTGATGAAACACACTGACACCAATTTGAATATTTTTTTTTTTTTTAAATGCTGCCCAAAAAAATGCTGACCCTGAGGCCCCGTACACACGGTCGGACCAAACCGATGAGACTGGCCCGTCGGACCGTTTTCATCGGTTTACCTCTGAAGTGGCCGTACGGCCTGATATGCGTACACACCATCAGTCCAAAATCCGATCGGGTCAGAACGCGGCGACGTCAAACACACGACGTGCTGAATAAAACGAAGTTCAATGCTTCCAAGCATGCGTCGACTTGATTCTGAGCATGCGCGGGTTTTGAACCGATGCTTTTCTGTACTAACCATCGGTTTTGTCCGATGGGGCATCGGTTCGGTTTTGAAGCATGTTTAGAAATTTTGGACCGAAGGAAACCAGACCGATAGCCTATACACACGGTCGGTTTGGTCCGATGAAAATGAACTTCGGTTCAGTCTCATCGGACCAAACCGACCGTGTGTACGCGGCCTTAGGGGCTCATGCGCAGGGCAGCTCAAAGTAACGACTCCTACAGGCTTTTGAGTTGTGTTATTTTTGTTTTGTTTTTTCTGCCTGGAAACTCCGTACACATCCATGGCTTTTTTTGAGGCGTATGATCTTCTAGGCGGGAAAAAGTTGCCAATCTCGTGTTTTTGGGAGGAGCTTTGGAGCAGAAAAGACACTTAATTGCCCGAAAACTAGCAAAAAAAAAAGCACAACAGAGCATGAAAAAGCTCAAAGAAGTTAGAAAACGCAGATAAAAAATAGGAAAAATTAGGGGAGGGTTGTTTGTTAAAAAAAAAAAAAAAAGCGCAAATGCTCAAATAACGTGCAAAAAATAAATAAAACAGTTGAAATAAAAGCTCATTTGAGCTTTTATTTCAGCTTTTTTATTTATTTTTTGCACGTTATTTGAGCATTAGCGCTTTTTTTTTTCTTTAAACAAACAACCCTCCCCTCATTTTTCCTATTTTTTTTATGTGTGTTTTCTAACTTCTTTGAGCTTTTTCATGCTCTGTTGTGCTTTTCTTTTTTTTTTTTTTTTTTTTTCTAGCTAGTTTTCAGGCCATTATTATTATTATTATTATTATTATTATTATTATTATTATTATTTTTTTTAGCTGTAGTGTGCATAAGCCCTTACTCTAACCCTGGCAAACCTTGATCTTGTTTTTTTAATTTTTTTTTTTTTTATAGTTCATTTTTAACCACTTAAAGACCAAATCCGTTTTTGACATTTTGTTTAAAATCAGTATTTTTTTGCTAGAAAATTTTGAGCCCCCCAAACTTTTACATATATATATACCAATTTTTTTTGTATAATGTGAAAGATGTTACGCCGAGTAAATAGATACCAAACATGTCACGCTTTATAATTGCGCTCCCTTGTGGAATGGTTACGAACTACAGTACTTAAAAATCTCCGTGGATGAAATTTAGTTAACATTTTTTTAAAGGTTACCAGTTTAGAGTTAAAGAGGAGGTCTAGCGCTAGAACTATTTCACACCCTCCAACGCACGCGGCGATACCTCACATGTGTGGTTTGAACATAGTTTACATTTGCGAGCGCAACTTACGTATGCGTTTTCTTTTAAGAATAGATATACATTTTTTTTTTCACTGTCCCTTTAAAAAAAAAAAAAAAAAAAAATCTATTCACTTTTATTGCTCTCACAAGGAATGTAAACATCGAAATGTGACAGTAATAGGCGGTGACAGGTCCTCTTTATGGAGGGGGATCGGAGGATCTGAAAGGCCACCAACCCCTCCTCTGCACTAAACGGTATTCAAAACGCTAAGATCAACATTTTTGAATACTTTAATATTTAACAAAAAAAAATATTTTTAAATCCAGCGCTATTGGCTGCCGAGTAAACAGGAAGTGACGTCACTAACGGTTTTCTACATTTGAGAACCCAATCAAAGCCAAATACTGATTTAATCCGTACTTCGGTGGTGGCTTGGATCTCCCGGCAGTATCTCCGGCTTCTTGTAATAGACGAGTGGCTTGGAAAGCGGACCGTCCACTCTAAAGAAAAAAAAAAAAAACGGTCACGGGGGTGACGCTTGTAGCTGCAGACATCACCCCGATACAACCACGTCACCAAAAAGACACACGGCACACGATTGTGCGGGAAGTGGTTATTTTTTATTTGCTTTTTCCACTTTTTTTTTTTTTTTTACATTTCCTCTCCTACAAGGAGAAACAAAGTATCTTTTTGTTTCTCCTCATTCAGAGGAGGAAGTAAACACAGGGGCGGGCTCACGCTGACTGATCACTGTGGTAGCCAATCGGAGGCGATCACGTGACCTAGAATGGCGGTCGTTGCAATACTTTGTCACACCGTATTTGCGCAGCGGTCTTCCAAGCGCAAATTTTTTTGGGGGGGGATTTTCATAAAAAAATAAGACAACAGTGAAATTAGCCCAATTTTTTTTTTTTTTGTGATAATGTTACGCCGAGTAAATTGATCCCCAACATGTCACGCTTCAAAAATTGCGACTGCTTGTGGAATGGCGACAAACTTTGACCCCTTAAAAATCTCCATAGGCGACGTTTCAAATATTCTACAGGTTGCCTGTTTTGAGTTACAGAGGAGGTCTAGAGCTAGAATTATTGCTCTCGCTCCAACGATCGTGGTGATACCTCACGTGTGGTTTGAACAACGCTACGCCGTCCACGACATGCCCCGGGGTGGCTGTTGAGCTATGCGCTCCAGGGCACACATATGACCGGTCTCGGGACAGGGCGCGTTTAACATTATTTTTATTTTTTGTTATTGAATTTTTTTTCTTATTTATTTTACTTTTATTTTTATTTATTTTACCTTCTTTTTAGAACAAAAAAAATGTCACTTCTATTCCTATTACAAGGAATATAAACATCACTTGTAATAGAAACAAACGCATGACAGGTCCTCTTATATATGATATCTGGGGGAGGGGTCACAAAGACGTCACGTCTCATATTTACACTAAAATGCAATAAAAAAATTGTCATTTAAAAAAATAAAAAAAATAATCGGCCCTTTTTTAAGAGCTTTGGGCGGACGGGTGGGGGGCCCATCCCCCCCCCCCCCTCTCACTAATTTTCATACCGAGCACAGAAGTGGATCCAATCACATTCGTCGCGGTAAGCTGCGCAGGGCACCGGAGAGCGGCGGGAGGGGGAGCACCTCTACGGCAGCCGATTTTAAAAGTGATCTCATGGCGAATCCGCCGCAGAGACCACCTTTATCTGAAAGAGGACCGCTCACTGAAGAAGAGGATACCGGGGTTATGGCAGCGATCCCTCTTCAAAGTGCCGAAGTAAATCGGCGTGAGCCGGTCCCGTAAGTGGTTAAAATGTCTATTGTGATTTCACGTTGCATATCGCCGCGCACGCCGGAATGAGAGCAATAATTCTAGCACGAGACTTCCTCCGTAACACTAAACTGATGACCTATAATGGGGAGTCTTTTAAAGTGTCGCCTATGGAAAGTATAGGGTAATGGCGACATGTTTAACCACTTCCCCCACCGTGTGCCGTCATATGACGTCTTGGAATTTTAGGGGGATATCTGAATGATGGGGCAACTACCGGCTTCATTAAGATATCATTGTTTGCCGCCGGCGATTCTGCGCACGATAAGAACAATCATTGGGGGGGGGGGGCAGCTCCACCACTTGATCGTTCTTATTGGCGACGGGAGGGGACGTGCCCCGCCCTCCCGCTGCCATCCGGTGCTTCTCCTGTGCTCTTCGGGAGGCCCGGAGAAAGAACTGGTTGGCCCCGGATGACGACCATAGACATTTCCTGGTGACCAGATGCTCACCAGTCATCTCTATGACTGTCGGAGGCCCGGGCGCGAAGTTATGATGTCACGCCCGGGCCCCAGATGTAAACAAAGCTGCGATCGCTGCTGTCGGCATGAGATCTGTGAATTTTTTTTTTTTTCTCGGTCTCATGCTTTCCAGCCTGTAGGAGAGATGTGGGGGGGGAGGGGTAGGTCTTATTGACCCCGCCTCAATCCATAAAGAGGACCTGTCACTACAGGTTCTTATTACAAGGGATGTTTACATTGCTTGTAATAGGAATCAAAGTGATCAAAAAAAAGTCAAACGCCCCTGTTCCTAGTAGCTCGCGCTCAGAAGTGAACACACACACGTAAGTCCCACCCACATATGTAAATGCTGCTCAAACGTGAGGTATTGCGTGCGTTGGAGCGTGTTCAACAATTTTAGCCCGAGACTAACTCTAAACTGGTAACCTGTAAAAAAAAGAAATTTAAGCGTCGCCTATGGAGATTTTTTAAGTACTGAAGTTTGGCGCCATAACAATGAGTGTGCGCAATTTTAAAGCGTGACATGTTGGGTATCTATTTACTCGGCGTAACATCATCTTTCACAATATAAAAAAATTGGGCTTACTTTACTGTTTTGTTGTTTTTTAATTTGTGAACCTTTTTTTTTTTTTTTTTTTTTTTTTTCTTGAAAAATTATTGTGCAAATACCGTGTGAGAAAAAAAGTTGCAACGGCCGCCATTTTATTCCCGAGGGTCTCTGCTAAAAAAAAAACATATATAATGTTTGGGGGATTCTGAGTAATTTTCTAGCAATAAAATTATGATTTTCACATGAAGGAGAGAAGTGACAGAATAGGCGCGGTAGGGAAGTGGTTAAGGTTTGACATGTTGGGTATCTATTTACTCAGGTTTTATTTTTTGCCAAAAATTGGGATATTTATTGTGTTTTTTTTGTGCCCCCTAAAAATAACTTGTAATTTGTGGTAATATCATGTGACCTAAATTATTGGCACTACCACTATTTTATTCTGTAGGGTGACTGCTTTCAGAAAATTTGTGAAAGGGTTAAAGGAAAAGTCCATCTTCGGGAACATGTAGCATATTCCACCCGTAAGATTTGAAAATTAAATCTAGCTCCTAACTTTTTTTTTTGCTCCTTGATTAAAAGCAAACTTGTTAAGCCCCTCCCCTCTGAGATTTTAATGGAGCCGCTATGTAAGTGGAAGAAGCATTAGATGTACACACAGTAGATGTACACAGGGCGGCTTTCATGATCTATTAGTAATCATTGTGTCTATGTGGGGACTTGGCATCATGCACACTCGCCCCCTGTGCCCCCCCCCCCCCTTTCTGTCCCGGAGTTGGCTCAGCCAGCTGTCTGCATCATCTATGAGGGCCGAGGTGACGGGTAGAACACATCATGTTTTGTGTTTGGAAACTCATCATGTTATGACGGATCACAGCAGGACACGAGCAATACTCATTCACTGTGTGAGGCCCAGACAAATCGGCCTGCGGGGGGGGGGGGCTGCTGTGTTATACAGGCTCAGGCCTCGTCAGTCCGATTGTTCTCCCAACAAGGGAATGGAGAGAGGCGTCCTCAGAGGACCATCACTGCCTGTCCTACGAATAAGGGAATGGGGAGAGGCGTCCTCATAGAGGACCATCACTGCCTGTCCTCCCAACAAGGGAATGGAGAGAGGCGTCCTCATAGAGGACCATCACTGCCTGTCCTCCCAACAAGGGAATGGGGAGAGACGTCCTCATAGAGGACCATCACTGCCTGTCCTCCCAACAAGGGAATGGAGAGAGGCGTCCTCATAGAGGACCATCACTGCCTGTCCTCCCAACAAGGGAATGGGGAGAGACGTCCTCATAGAGGACCATCACTGCCTGTCCTCCCAACAAGGGAATGGAGAGAGGCGTCCTCATAGAGGACCATCACTGCCTGTCCTCCCAACAAGGGAATGGGGAGAGGTGTCCTCATAGAGGACCATCACTGCCTGTCCTCCCAACAAGAGAATGGAGAGAGGCGTCCTCATAGAGGATCATCACTGCCTGTCCTCCCAACAAGAGAATGGAGAGAGGCGTCCTCATAGAGGACCATCACTGCCTGTCCTCCCAATAAGGGAATGGAGAGAGGCGTCCTCATAGAGGACCATCACTGCCTGTCCTCCCAACAAGGGAATGGGGAGAGGTGTCCTCATAGAGGACCATCACTGTCTGTCCTCCCAACAAGGGAATGGGGAGAGGCGTCCTCATAGAGGACCATCACTGCCTGTCCTCCCAACAAGGGAATGGTGAGAGGTGTCCCCATAGAGGACCATCACTGCCTGTCCCCCCAACAAGGGAATGGAGAGAGGCGTCCTCATAGAGGACCATCACTGCCTGTCCTCCCAACAAGGGAATGGGGAGAGGCGTCCTCATAGAGGACCATCACTGCCTGTCCTCCCAACAAGGGAATGGAGAGAAGTGTCCTCATAGAGGATCATCACTGCCTGTCCTCCCAACAAGGGAATGGGGAGAGGCGTCCTCATAGAGGACCATCACTGCCTGTCCTCCAACAAGGGAATGGGGAGAGACGTCCTCATAGAGGACCATCACTGCCTGTCCTCCCAACAAGGGAATGGGGAGAGGCGTCCTCATAGAGGACCATCACTGCCTGTCTTCCCAACAAGGGAATGGAGAGAGGCGTCCTCATAGAGGACCATCACTGCCTGTCCTCCCAACAAGAGAATGGAGAGAGGCGTCCTCATAGAGGATCATCACTGCCTGTCCTCCCAACAAGAGAATGGAGAGAGGCGTCCTCATAGAGGACCATCACTGCCTGTCCTCCCAATAAGGGAATGGAGAGAGGCGTCCTCATAGAGGACCATCACTGCCTGTCCTCCCAACAAGGGAATGGGGAGAGGTGTCCTCATAGAGGACCATCACTGTCTGTCCTCCCAACAAGGGAATGGGGAGAGGCGTCCTCATAGAGGACCATCACTGCCTGTCCTCCCAACAAGGGAATGGTGAGAGGTGTCCCCATAGAGGACCATCACTGCCTGTCCCCCCAACAAGGGAATGGAGAGAGGCGTCCTCATAGAGGACCATCACTGCCTGTCCTCCCAACAAGGGAATGGGGAGAGGCGTCCTCATAGAGGACCATCACTGCCTGTCCTCCCAACAAGGGAATGGAGAGAAGTGTCCTCATAGAGGATCATCACTGCCTGTCCTCCCAACAAGGGAATGGGGAGAGGCGTCCTCATAGAGGCCCATCACTGCCTGTCCTCCCAACAAGGGAATGGGGAGAGACGTCCCCATAGAGGACCATCACTGCCTGTCCTCCAACAAGGGAATGGGGAGAGGCGTCCCCATAGAGGACCATCACTGCCTGTCCTCCCAACAAGGGAATGGAGAGAGATGTCCTCATAGAGGATCATCACTGCCTGTCCTCCCAACAAGGGAATGGAGAGAGGCGTCCTCATAGAGGACCATCACTGCCTGTCCTCCAACAAGGGAATGGGGAGAGGCGTCCTCATAGAGGACCATCACTGCCTGTCCTCCCAACAAGGGAATGGGGAGAGGCGTCCTCATAGAGGACCATCACTGCCTGTCTTCCCAACAAGGGAATGGAGAGAGGCGTCCTCATAGAGGACCATCACTGCCTGTCCTCCCAACAAGGGAATGGGGAGAGGCGTCCTCATAGAGGACCATCACTGCCTGTCCTCCCAACAAGGGAATGGGGAGAGGCGTCCTCATAGAGGACCATTACTGCCTGTCTTCCCAACAAGGGAAAGGGAAGAGGCGTCCTCATAGAGGATCATTCATCACTGCCTGTCCTCCCAAGAGAATGAGGAGAGGCGTCCTCATAGAGGACCATCACTGCCTGTCCTCCCAATAAGAGAATGGGGAGAGGCGTCCTCATAGAGGCCCATCACTGCCTGTCCTCCCAATAAGAGAATGGAGAGAGGCGTCCCCATAGAGGACCATTACTGCCTGTCCTCCCAGAGGCCCGCCGCTGCCTGTCCTCCCAGAGGCCCGCCGCTGCCTGTCCTCCCAGAGGCCCGCCGCTGCCTGTCCTCCCAGAGGCCCGCCGCTGCCTGTCCTCCCAGAGGCCCGCCGCTGCCTGTCCTCCCAGAGGCCCGCCGCTGCCTGTCCTCCCAGAGGCCCGCCGCTGCCTGTCCTCCCAGAGGCCCGCCGCTGCCTGTCCTCCCAGAGGCCCGCCGCTGCCTGTCCTCCCAACAAGGGAATGGCCGCTGCCTGTCCTCCCAACAAGGGAATGGCCGCTGCCTGTCCTCCCAACAAGGGAATGGCCGCTGCCTGTCCTCCCAACAAGGGAATGGCCGCTGCCTGTCCTCCCAACAAGGGAATGGCCGCTGCCTGTCCTCCCAACAAGGGAATGGCCGCTGCCTGTCCTCCCAACAAGGGAATGGCCGCTGCCTGTCCTCCCAACAAGGGAATGGCCGCTGCCTGTCCTCCCAACAAGGGAATGGCCGCTGCCTGTCCTCCCAACAAGGGAATGGCCGCTGCCTGTCCTCCCAACAAGGGAATGGCCGCTGCCTGTCCTCCCAGAGGCCCGCCGCATCAGTTGTTACAAAAAAACAACAGTCAGCTCTAAAAGATGGTACCGGAGTGATGTGTGCAGCTGGATATCATCCCACTACACTCCCTTCAAGCCGAGGGCCACATATTTGCGTACGGTCAGCGCGAAGGGGTCAAAGCGTGACATATTCGGTATCTAGTTACTTGATGTAACATCATCTTTCATATTTTATAAGTTTGTTGTTCCTTTTTTCTATTTATGTTATCGAAGTGTATTTGTACTAAAAAATGCTATAATATAAATATATGTATATGTATATGTGTGTGTGTATGTATATGTTTGGGGATTCAAAGTAATTTTATAGGAAAAAATCCTGATTTTTACAAATATGAGAAAAGTCTCAGAATTGATCCGGTTGGCAAGTGGATAAATTTTTGCGACTCAAGTCGTAGCAACTTTGAGAAAGGGTTCCTGCGCTGCTTTTGTTTTTTTTTTATTTCATTGCGACTTGCATTGACTTTGGTTTAAATAAAGTCGCAAGCAGCAATGAAATCGGAGATCCAAATGGCGCTGATCTGTGACGCAGGGTTTAAATCTTGCCCGTTCCTTTGTGACTGCGTCCGTTCCCCCAGATACCTGCTGCTCCCGCCACTTCCCCTTCTGTATTTGTGACTAAGCACAGAAGCAGATGTGCGGCCGGTGTGGTCAGTTTTCGGCTTCCTTATTTGAGATGCAGGGTGTCATGCTGATGCACAGCGTACCCCCCCCCCCCCCTCCTCCTCACTAAGCTGTCACTTGCCCTATTTTCTTCATTGACTGCTGAAAAATAAAAGGAAGTAAATGGTTGTATTTCAATCAGAAGTGGAATTATTATATAAGTCTATTTCCAGTTACTGAGAACGTCGGTTTCTGGCCAATTACACATAAAGGGGAATCCTGAGAGTTCTTTTTGGCACCTTCTAGCGACATAGCTAAGACCTCGCTCACACAGGGCGATCAGATCTGCTTTCGGGTGCGGAAAATCACAAACCTGCCGTCTCCCCTGTGATGAGGCCATCCTCTTCTGGATCCTGAGAGAACCCTGCCACTGGATATCCAATGGGAAGTGTCCGTGTCATGCAGGGGATGATGAGGTCATCCTCTTCTGGATCCTGAGAGAACCCTGGCACTGGTTATCCAATGGGAAGTGTCCATGTCATGCAGGGGAAGATGAGGTCATCCTCTTCTGGATCCTGAGAGAACCCTGGCACTGGTTATCCAATGGGAAGTGTCCATGTCATGCAGGGGAAGATGAGGTCATCCTCTTCTGGATCCTGAGAGAACCCTGGCACTGGTTATCCAATGGGAAGTGTCCATGTCATGCAGGGGAAGATGAGGTCATCCTCTTCTGGATCCTGAGAGAACCCTGCCAGTGGGAAGTGTCCGTGTCATGCAGGGGAAGATGAGGTCATCCTCTTCTGGATCCTGAGAGAACCCTGCCGCTGGATATCCAATGGGAAGTGTCTATGTCATGCAGGGGAAGATGAGGCCATCCTCTTCTGGATCCTGAGAGAACCCTGCTGCTGGTTATCCAATGGGAAGTGTCCATGTCATGCAGGGGAAGATGTAGGCACCAGGAGGAAGTCAGCAGAAGAGGAGAAGACTTGGAGCTTCAGCGTCACGACTGGGGGCTTAAAGGAAAACTGAAAATGTCTTCCTCTTCTGGATCCTGAGAGAACGCTGGATATCCAATAGGAAGTGTCCATGTCATGCAGGGGATGATGAGGTCATCAAGAGGACTAAAGAAGGAAGTCGGCAGAAGAAAAGACTTGGGGCTGCAGTGTCACATGACCGTGGGTTAAAGTTTAAAAAAAAGAGTTTTTATAGGCCTTTAAAAAAAGTCCCAAAAGAGCCCCAAAGAGTCAATATTTTCTATGGCCGCCATGATTTTCCAGCACGGCCTTAACCCTCTTGGGCATGGAGGTCACCAGAGCTTCACAGGTTGTCACCGAAGTCCTCTTCCCCTCCCCCATGAATCCAATCCCCGGTTTATCCCTCTCCCTTCCCGTGATTTTATGTTTGGATTGTTACCTTACTCTTGTATACCTTTGTTGGGATTTGTCCTCCCATGATAAATACCTCTTGTTTCCTGATCCTGCGTGTTCTCTCCATTTGTGATGTACTTTCCTAGGTGACAACTTGTACCTGTATACTTGTTTTATAACCACTTCCAGCCCAAGGCCGTCGTGACGTCCTTGACTTTCAGCCGGGATATCGGAGTGATGGGTGCAGCTACAGACATCATTCAGATATCGGATATCGTTCTTTTTTGCCGGCGCGATTCTGTGCGCTGTAAGAACGATCATAGCAGCTCTGCCACTTGATCGTTCTTATAGGTGACAGGGGGGGACCCCCGCCTCCCCACTACCCAGTGCTTCTCCGGGCTCTCCAGTGCCATTGGGGACCCGCAGAAAGAATCGTCCGCCGCCGGATGACGACCATAGAGATTTCCGGTCACCAGTCATCTGTATGACTAACAGAGGCCCGGGCGTGGCGTTATGGCGTCACGTCCGGGCCGCGGCTTTAAGCATGAGATCATGAGGGTTTTTTTTTTTCGATCTCATGTTTTCCAGCCTGGAGAAGAGATGTGGGGACTTATTGACCCCCCCTCTCTCCATAAAGAGGACCTGTCATTCCCTCCACCCTTCTGTCCCCTAAACTCCCCCCCCCCCCCCCCACTGTCCATAAAGAGGACCTGTCCTTTCCTCCACCCTTCTGCCCCCCCCCCCCTGCATCTCTCCATAAAGAGGACCTGTCCTTTCCTCCACCCTTCTGCCCCTACATCCCCCCCCCCTTCTGTTGGTATGGTGTGTTGCTAGTGCAGGTTTGCACCCTTGTTTATGAATGTTCTAAGTCAACTTGGGCCGCAATTTCGTTCTTATTGTCATTCTTATGTTTTTTTTTTTTTATAGTGTGTGTGTGTGTGTGTGTGTGTGTGTGTGTGTGTGTGTATATATCGTATTTATCGCGGTATAACGCGCTCCCGCGTATACCGCGCACCCCTAAAAGTTTTTTTTTTTTTTGTACTTAGTTTTGGTGTCTTGGCCTCGTCGGGTCCGGTATCCTTCTTCTGCGGCTTCGGGTGTCCTCTTCGTCGGGTCCGGCGTCCATCTGCGGCGTCTTTCCCACGCCGAGTTTGAATACTGCGCCGATCATATGCAGAGCGCAGTACACGTGTATTGTCGGGCAGGCTCGGCAACTCTCGCGCTGATGTCCTGTACGTCCAGGATGTGAGCGCGGAAGGAGCCGAGACTGCCCGACTATACTTGAGTGTACTGCGCTCGGTATTTGTCGGCGCAGTTTTCAAACTCAGTGAGGGAAATCGGGTATCGGCGTATACTGCGCACCCACGATTTGCCCTGATTTTCAGGGCAAAAAAGTGCGCGGTATACGCCGATAAATACGAATATATATATATATATATATATATATATATATATATATATATTATGTGTGTGTGTGTGTATATATATATATATATATATATATATATATATATATATATATATATATATACACATACATATATATACACTCTGTACTATGCACAGAGTTTGTATTCTTTGCAAAAATTCTTTAAATAAAGAGGACCTGTCACGAACAATTCCTATTACAAGGGATGTTTACATTCCTTGTAATAGGAATAAAAGTGATAACAAAAATTATGTATAAGAAAGTAAAACACTTTTTTTTTTTAAAACGCCCCTGTCCCCGGTAGCTCGCTCTCAGAAGCGAACGCACACGCAAGTACCGCCCACATATGTTAACACTGTTCAGACCACACGTGTGAGGTAACGCAGAGTGCGTTAGAGCGCGAGCAACAATTCTACTTCCTCTGTAACTCTAAACTGGGTAACCTGTAAAAAAAAAAAAATTTAAGCGTTGCCTGTGCAGATTTTTAAGTACTGACGTTTTGGCGCCATTCCATAAGTGTGCGCAATTTTGAAACATGACATGTTGGGTATCTATTTACTCGGCGTAACATCTTTTTCACATTTATACCAAAAAATTTGGTTAACTTTACTGTTTGTTATTTTTTTTAATTGTAAAACTTTTTTTTCCCCCCAAAAAAACGCTTTAAAAAAATGTATTGCGAGATAAAAAGTTGCAAAGACCGCCATTTTATTCCCTAGGGTGTCTGCTTAAAAAAAATATATATATCTATATATCTATCTCGTATTTATCGCGGTATAACGCGCTCCCGCGTATACCGTGCACCCCTAAAGTTGCCCTGAATCCTGTGGAAATTTTTTTTTTTTTGTACTTACAGTTTTGGTGTCTTGCGCGGCGGCCTCGTCGGGTCCGGCGTCAGTCTGCGGTTTCGGGGGTCCTCTTCGTCGGGTCCGGCGTCCTTCTGCGGCATCCTCCCCGCTCGTTTCCCGCGCCGAGTTTGAATACTGCGCTGACATATACCGAGCGCAGTACACTGGTGTATCGTCGGGCAGGCTCGGCAACTCTCGCGTTGACGTCCTGTACGCTCAGGACGTCAGCACGAGAAGCGCGGAGACTGCCCGAAGATACACCAGTGTACTGCGCTCGGTATATGCCGGCGCAGTATTCAAACTCGTGGCGGGAAAGCGGGTATCGGCGTATACCGCGCACCCACGATTTTGACCTGATTTTCAGGGCAAAATAGTGCGCGGTATACGCCGATAAATATGGTATATATATTTTATAGTTTGGGGGTTCTGAGTAATGTTTTCTAGCAAAAAATGATGATTTTTAGGAGAGAAGCGCCAGAATAGGCCCCCCGGTATGGAAGTGGTTAAACAAGAGGAGGAAAATTCCCTATTGGAGTTTGGGGGCGGGGGATGGATAGGGAAATGTTGAACGTTTTTATATGGCTGACAGGTCCTCTTGAAGTGTAATGTTAGGCGAGGGATCCAGCCTGGCAATCCATTTCCCTTGCTTACTGCAGAGTTGCCACTAGAGGCGCTGTGGTCCAGTTCTGATGTTTTGTTATTGGTTCCCCTCCAGAAGTCGGGGTGTCCTCTCTGATCCGTTGTGTGTTTTTCCCTTCTATAGGATTTCTGTCGCTGAGTCATGGCAGACAGAAGATTGGCCTTTCCCTGTGAACAAGCATGTGACTCCTTTAGAAGACTGGATTTTGAATCTGCGGTGCAGCATTGCACGGATTGTCTCCTGTCCCTCAGTCATTACAAGAGCACGCACCCCGCCAAGGCCAACTCCACCCACGTCAACCGCATCAAGATCGAGAGCCTGCTCTACAGAATCGCTTCTTTCCTTCAGCTGGTGAGTGACCCACCGCGCCTGCGAACGCCGGCCGGACGCTTCACAGGCTACAATGGCTCCACCATACACGCTACTATCTGTGCAGATTTACCAAAACCTACCTGACCAATCAGATTGTCTCTAATCAGGCCATTACATGGTGGTTGGTAGATCTAGAGAAGATTGTACGGTGAGATTGCAGCATGTATGGTGAGCCTTAGATTTAGTGTGGGGCCTCCTGGGCTGGATATAAAGGTCTTGTTCCCGCACACTTTGCATTTATTGGTATTTAAAGCTGTAACAAAAGCAAACCCACCTGACCTCCAAAAGATCTCCCGCCTACATGACCAGGTCAGTTTTTGTTATACGGCACTGCGTTACTTTAACCACTTTGCCGCCCAGCGTCAAATGACGGAGGAGCGATTGCGCCCCCCAGCGTCAAATGACGGAGGAGCGATTGCGCCCCCCAGCGTCAAATGACGGAGGAGCGATTGGGCGCCCAGCGTCAAATGACGGAGGAGCGATTGGGCGCCCAGCATCAAATGACGGAGGAGCGATTGCGCCCCCCCCGCCCAGCGGAGGAGCAATGTGGCTCTCATACCGGGAGGACACGTCGGATGACGGCGCCACAGTATGGCCGCTCTTGCGCTCCCCTGATGGGAATGCAGTGCTGTGTTGCTAGGACACGGCGCGATCCCTATCTCTGTAAAGAGCCGATGACGCGGCTCTTTAATCATGTGATCAGCTGTGTCCAATCACAGCCAGTCGCATGTAAATGCGGAAGTGCCGGTAATCGGCTCTCCTCGCCTCACACGGACAGAGCGCCGATTAGTAGGATCTCCTTGCAGGGATGACCAGCGTCAAATGACGGAGGAGCGATTGGGCGCCCAGCGTCAAATGACGGAGGAGCGATTGGGCGCCCAGCGTCAAATGACGGAGGAGCGATTGGGCGCCCAGCGTCAAATGACGGAGGAGCGATTGGGCGCCCAGCGTCAAATGACGGAGGAGCGATTGGGCGCCCAGCGCCAAATGACGGAGGAGCGATTGCGCCCCCCCCCGCCCAGCGGAGGAGCAATGTGGGCATTGCTCCTCTGTGTGGCCTGATTGGCTGCCCCCGCACTCCGTGCGGCCTGCCCCTACACTCCGTGTGGCCTGATTGGCTGCCCCCGCAGTGTGGCCTGATTGGCTGCCCCCGGGCAGGCGCGTCCGGCAGCCTGATTGGCTGCCCCCGGGCAGGCGCGTCCGGCAGCCTGATTGGCTGCCCCCGGGCAGGCGCGTCCGGCAGCCTGATTGGCTGCCCCCGGGCAGGCGCGTCCGGCAGCCTGATTGGCTGGTTTCCCTGGCCAGCACAGACTCCATGGCTCAGTGGGGTAGAGAGCTGTGCGGGGGTTATGGAAGAATCTGTTACTGACCTTTGACTGTTTTTTCTTTCTGTTTTTCAGAAAAAGTATGACAAGGCCGACGAAGACTGTAAATTGGGTGAGTCCACATACTGCTTGTTACCATAACTTTTTATTGAAAAAGTTAAGATTGCATACAGCAACATATGACACAGCATACTTTTTTTTAATTATAATTGGCCCTCTTGGTGACTTTGGTGAAATCGGGGGGTCTTTTAAGACTTTTTTTTCCAAATCTTTCCTTCTCTCTCCATCTTGACTGAGCGAGAGGGGGAATGGATGAGGACAGAGGGGGACTGGAGGAGGATATGGGGGACAGTCCGGGATGATCGGTGCGGTGCTGGAAAGGAGTTGCAACCACCGATCTCCCTGTATACGTTTCATTAAAGCAGCTGAAAGCCGCAGGAGGGAGAGGAGGAGAAGCGGCTGTCATCTGGTTTATTGAAATGTATACAGGGAGATCAGTGATTGTAACTCCTTCCCAGCACCGCACCGATCATCCCGGACCGTCCAGGTATTGGGTTAAGCTTCGGAGCATTTGCCTCAGTACAAGTACTGAGGCAAATGCCCGGTATCGATACTAGTATCGGGACAGCCCTACTTGCTAGTCTTAATATGTTCCTTCCCCCCTCCTTACACCTATGCTGCCTACCTTATGTAAAAACAATTAATATACTTCACTATTTGTAGTCCAATCCAGTCCGGTCACGTGATCTGCAGCTCCGGCTCCCCTGTTTCAGTCAGCATCGCCTGCAGGGGAGAGGAGGGGAGGACTGACAATGGCTGGGACAAGGGAGCCTGTGAGTGATGTCATGGCTCCCAGAATTCTCAGCTGTTGTCGAATGCCTTCTCCTCTCCCCTGCAGCTGCTGCTGATTGACACAGCGGATCTGGAGCTGCAGAATACGTGACCAGTTTAAACTGGACTGAAATAGGCAAGTACATAGATCCTTTTTACATAGGGTAGTATATGTAGCGGAAGGGCTGGGTGGTGTTCTGGCTTGGGTGGTGGTTCTGGCTTGGGTGGTGGTTCTGGCTTTGGCTTGGGTGGTGTTGGTCTGGAATTCTTCTTTAAAGGCTAATTTCCTGTTACATGGAGCCATTATGCAGCCCCCCGGCCTTCACGCTGCCCCTCTTCCTCTTACCTGAATCGCTGGCTCTTGAAGCTTTTCTGTCCACAATATTCTTTATTGTATTTTTTTTTAATTCTTTTTATATATATATATTTTTTATTTGGTGCAGCTGTACATGACTGCATCATCCGTTCACAGATTCATTCATAGGATCTCTGATTGGAAAGATTACAAGTCCCTTCCGCCACCCCCAGTAGGGGGGGGCTCTCATAGTTGGCAATGGTACACAAGTGCAGTGACGCCGCCCCACTTATCCATTGATGACCCCCCCCCTTCTCCTGCTCCGTAACTAAAAGTCTGGGCTGGAGAAATAGTCTGCAGGAGAGTGTGACTTGCACCTGCGATCCTCTGATAACGGTTACAATGGTTTGCAGGTCACAAAATGCACCCCCCCCCCCCCAGGTTTTGCCCCGGATCTGTCCCACCATGAAAGGGGGGGGGGGCGGGCGATCTCTCGATCAGTTTTAAAATGGTATAATCCAGGAGAAGTGGCTACAACCTAAGTCTTGTGTGTCTCCGCAGTCCTCGGCGCCGGCCGGGCCCAGGTGGATGCCTCCGTTCACGCTGTACTTTGCTGTTTGCACCTGGAAGGAAAGCTGCAGGTTGTGGCAAGTGTGTTGTCCAAAACGCTCATCGGGGAACCTCTGGTAAGTGGAACTTCTTCAATGAGTTTTCATCCTCATCCTGCTAACATTTAGTATTTTTACATTTTTTTTTTCAGTTACTTCCTGGTTTCTTGCCTAGGCAAATAATGTCATACATCCCAGGAGTCTTCAGGGCAGAGTAGAAAGGGTTTTAAAAAATGTTTCAAGGGGAATATAGGCATGAGGGTATTTTTTTTTACTGAGAGATCTGGGGTACCGGTACGTCCTCGTGTTTCAGTGGTTATACCGGCATGGATGCCGACACCTACAGGCATTCTACCGGTAGTATCATTCTTTTCCACCCCCAATTCTCTCTTTTTTTTTTTTTTTTTTTTGCAGTAGTGATCTGAGTGGCTAATTAGCCTCTATCACTTCTGTGAGGGGCGGAAAGGGGGTTCCCACCCCTTCGCCTCTCCCAAGCTCTCCGGTCCCATTGCGGAGGCCGGTAGCAGATGCGATGGCGGGCCCTGTATGTACAGAGAGAGGAACTGACGCCGTTCTCACCACCTCTCTGTAACCCTGGAAACCGGGAGCGACGAGTAGTTTTTCTCTTCCGGTTCCGCCCCTTTGTTTACCTTGTGGCCAGGACAGCAGCCGATCGGACAGATCTGTGTCTGATCGGCTGCATGAGAGGCCAGAGGAGAGATTTGGGGTAATAGACCCCAAATCTCTCCATAAATAGGATCTCATCACGGCCCATGCTGTCTTAGGGGACAAGTGTGTGTGTGTGTGTTGTGTTTTTTTTTTTTATTATTATTTATTTGTGAAAGTGTGTTTTTTTTCCCCCCCCAAAAAAAAAACGTTGCGCAAATACTGTGTGTGCGCCAACCACATATGTTGGAAATCGCCGTGATTGTTGGGGCGAGAGCAATAATTCTAGTGCCTAAACTTCTCTGTAACTCTAAACCGTTAACCTGTAGAAATTTTTAAAACATCGCCTATGGAGATTTTAAGTAGTTTAGTCGTCATTCCACGAGTGGGCGTAATTTTAAACCATATGTCGGGTATCTGTTTACTCGGACCGCCGCACACTGATAAACGTCGGCTGTTTGAAGAGAGATAACTTTGTTATGGCAGCAACTTGCTACCATAACCCCGGTATCCATCTTTTCAGCCGACGGTTTCCGATAATGGTGGTCTCTGCGGCAGATTCGCAGCAAGATCACTTTTATCAGCGGCTGCAGAGGGCCCCCCTTCCGCCGCTCTCATGTGGCCGCCGCTTACCGGAGCCGTCGGCAGCAGTGGAGGCGATCGGGTCCTTCTGATGGCTGGGTATGGAGATGAGTGAACGGAAGATGTTTTGAAGTACCGTATTTATCTGCCTATAGCGCGCACTGGAGTATAGCGCGCACCCCTAATCTAGACATGAAATTCCTGGAAAAAAATGTTTTATTACTTAGTTTTGGTGTCTTGCCCGGCGTCCATCGGCGGCCTTGTCCGGTCCAGCGGCCTTCGTGGTGTCCTCTCCACTTCTCTGGACTCCCGTGCTGTCTCTGAGCCGATCCCCCCCGCACTGTGTTTGAACGCCGCTGCGGACATATACCGAGCGCAGTACATTCGGGCACGCTCGGCTCTTCTCGCATAACCACGAGGGGAGCCGAGCCTGGCAGTACACTCGGTATATGCTGGCGGCGGATTCAAACACAGCACGGGAAGCGAGTATCGGCGTATATCGCGCACCCACGATTTTGCCCTGATTTTAAGGGCAAAAAAGTGCGCGGTATACGCCGATAAATACGGTAATTTATTTTTAATTTTTATAGTAAAGTATTTTAACTTGTAAACAAGGATTGGTCCTTAAGAGGTTTTAACGGATATTGTCACTGGAATAAAGAAATCAATATAAGATATTCTCTCTCTCTCTCTCTCTCTCTCTCTCTCTCTCTCTCTCTCTCTCTCTCTCTCTCTCTCTCTCTCTCTCTCTCTCTCTCTCTCTCTCTCTCTCTCTCTCTCTCTCTCTCTCTCTCTCTCTCAGAATGGAATGGTAACCAAGGATCTCTCGCGGTTAAAATCGTTACTAGCGGAGATAGAGGTAAGTGAGGCCGATACGTCTGAATGTGAGAGTGATGTGTGGTCACTGCAGTAAAATGCAGACATGTTGCGTTTTATTGCAGCGCCCGGATCGCACTGCAATGTTAGGCAGTGCAACACAGCGCGCTGCATAACATTGCAGTGAATGAACTGTACTCTTTGTACACCGCAAATAAAGTTCATACAGAAAAAAAAGGAGGTTTTACGCACCACACTGCCCCCTAGCACAAAGTAGATGAATCGCGCACCACACTCTGCCGCCTAGCACAAAGTAGATGAATCGCGCACCACACTGCCCCCTAGCACAAAGTAGATGAATCGCGCACCACACTCTGCCGCCTAGCACAAAGTAGATGAATCGCGCACCACACTCTGCCCCCTAGCACAAAGTAAAGGAATCGCGCACCACACTGCCCCCTAGCACAAAGTAGAGGAATCGCGCACCACACTGCCCCCTAGCACAAAGTAGATGAATCGCGCACCACACTCTGCCGCCTAGCACAAAGTAGATGAATCGCGCACCACACTCTGCCGCCTAGCACAAAGTAGATGAATCGCGCACCACACTCTGCCGCCTAGCACAAAGTAGATGAATCGCGCACCACACTGCCCCCTAGCACAAAGTAGATGAATCGCGCACCACACTGCCCCCTAGCACAAAGTAGATGAATCGCGCACCACACTCTGCCGCCTAGCACAAAGTAGATGAATCGCGCACCACACTCTGCCCCCTAGCACAAAGTAAAGGAATCGCGCACCACACTGCCCCCTAGCACAAAGTAGAGGAATCGCGCACCACACTGCCCCCTAGCACAAAGGATGCAGTGTGAATTTGCCCTAAGCCCTCATTCACATTGACCGTGGCTTTGAAATAGTTGAAATCGCACAATTGACAGCAGCATGACCCATGAAAAAGAAGAGGGGAGAAGAGATGCCGCCATGCCCAGCGCCGGATCTTTTCTCCCCTCTTTACCCCCCCCCCCCCCTGCACATGGGAAAGGGGGAGGTGGGCAGAGAAATAGAAAGTTTTTTTACCTCGGTGCAAGGAATGCAATTCAATTAAGATTTTTTTATTTTATTTTTTGTATTGCTTTAATCCCCAGCCTGGCCTGGTCATGTGACTTGCTGATGTGCTCTCTTGTGTTTTCAGAATGTCGGTTGCATTGTCCGCAGCAGTTACCAGGGGGAGGATCTGGAAGATGGTACGTTCCGCACCTCTTATAAGGATTTTGGGGCCCCTGTTTGCTCCATTATTGGTGACTTGTTACAGTCGTATGAATTGTCCGTTCTGTCATTGTATTCCTGCAGGAACTCAGGACGGGTGGCAATATAGGCCACCACCACGGGGGGTTACCAGCAGCGAGGAGTACACTCTGTGTAAAAGGTATGTGCGCGTTTATATCTTGCTGGGGATTTACCCCCCCATAAAGAATGCACATTGAGGCTGCTCTGCTCGCTCTTTATTGGTACGAGGGTGGCTCCCTGACCAAGTTGTAGTTTTAACCTCTGCGCACTGACGGTTCCTGTCCCTTTAAGAAATTAATGATGTCGGGAGGTGGGGGCGTGGCTTAAAGTGGTTGTAAATTCTCAAGGTCTTTCACCTTTTTTTTAAAGGTAAATTTTTATTTTGAAATTTTTGTACATACAAAACAGACAATACAAGAAACACACATCCTAGGCGAACATCGCCCGGTACATCATTTTACAAAACTTTGGTAGCTGGTACACATTGAGCATTTTCATAAAAACACACAGAGAAAGGTGGGAGAAAAACAGAATCGTTAATTTACTCACTTAGATCTATTCAACGGGCAGAGGTATCAGTCAAAGTTCAAGGAGCAGGAGGTATGGTGCTCTCGGAATCAACCCAAGAGCCCCAGACCTTCAAGAATTTTTTTGGACACCCTCTGGCCTCATATGTCACCTTATACAGCGGTATAGCACGATTGATGGTGGTGAGCCAAAAGGTAATGGTAGGTAAGGATGGAGACTTCCAGTGGAAGGTTATAGACTTCTTAGCATAGAACAGTACTATCCGCAGGAAGGTTTGCATATTCTTAGATATAGTCTCGTCATCAATGTGGCCCAGTAAACACCTCAGAGGATTACATATATTGGGTATCTCAGTCAGCGAGCTAATGAAGGCCGTGACCTCCGACCAGAACTTTCTAATCGGAGCACACTCCCACATCATATGAAAGAACGTGCCATCAGCCGCGCCGCATCGGGAACATAGCGCTGAGGGGATTCTGCTGAGTTTGAACAGTAAGCATGGTGTGAAGTAGGATCTATATAACAGTTTGGTCTGTATTACCTTGTCACGGGACGAAACGACAGAGGGGACCTGGAGGGGCAATACCTAAGGTCTTTCACCTTAATGCATTCTATGCATTAAGGTGAAAAACCTCCTGTGATGTACTCCCCCCCCCCCCCCCCCCCCCCCCCCAGAGCCCCCCTTTTACTTACCTGAACCCGCAATCTTTCCAGCAGCAGCTCCAGCCAGTGTCTCGGATCCTCCGTTGGCTCCCGCTGCGGTCATTCAAATCCAATGGCGGGGGGGCGGGCCGAGTCCTGCCTGTCTGTCAATAGAATCGGCAGCAGGACAGGGGAGCATGCCCGCACGAGTGCCCCCCCAGGGAAATAACCTCTCCGGTACACTCAAGAAGAGGAGGACCCAGGAGCGCCACAGACGGACCCCAGAAGAGGAGGATCGAGGCCGCTCTGTGCAAAACCAACTGCACAGAGGAGGAAATAAGTGTGACATGTTTGTTTAAAAACAAAAAAGATTTTACAACCCCTTTAATCGTTGAGGCCTAACCTTAACTCTAAGGTTTAACAATTATGCCCACTAGGGTTCAAAACGCGTTTGACCTCTCCTGTTGGGGCCTCAACACAGTGATAATAAAGGCACTTTTTTAAAATAATGAACATGTTATACGTTGCTTCTCTGTTTAATGGTTTTGCACAAAGCAGTCCCAATCCTTCTCTGCTTTGGTTCCTTGCTGGCAGGCCTAGCCCCTCCCTTCCTGCTAAGTTCCACCAGATCATGCAACTGGGGGAATCCAAGCAGGCTCGCTCCGGAGCCATTGCTCTGTGTATCCATTCACACAAGGAGCTGCGTCTTTGCCCCACCCCCTCGCTCTTCTCTTTGGCTGTGCTTGACAAGAGGAGGTAGAGTCTCCAAAGAGACGTGTCTCTTGTGCACATCGCTGGATCGCTTTAGAGATCAGGTAAGTATTAGGAGGTGCTGGGGGGGAGGCTACTGTAGAATGCATGAAGGTGAAAAAAAAACCTTCAGGCTTTAGAGCCACTTTAAGGCCACTAGGGGCAAAACACGTCTGAGGGACCTCCTCTATTGAGACCTCAACGATGAAGCCCAGTAGTAGTGAAACGCACCTCTCCTGTTGGTTGCCTCAATAATTAAGCCCACTAGAGAGTGAAACTCGTCTGAGGGACCTCTTCTTCTGTTGATGCCTTAACAATTACACTCACTAGAGAGTAAAACGCATCTGTTGGGACCTCCTCTGTTGGGACCTCCTCTGTTGGGACCTCCTCTGTTGGGACCTCCTCTGTTGGGACCTCCTCTGTTGGGACCTCCTCTGTTGGGACCTCCTCTGTTGGGACCTCCTCTGTTGGGACCTCCTCTGTTGGGACCTCCTCTGTTGGGACCTCCTGGATGAAGCCCACTAGGAGTGAAACGTCCCTGAGTGGACCTTTCCTGTTGGTAACTCATTGATTAAGCTCACTAGAGAGTGAAACGCACCTGAAGGACCTCCTCTGTTGCCTGAACAATTAAGCTCACTAGGAGGGAAACTCGTGTAAGGGATCTCTCCTGCGGGTGGAGAGCAGAGCGGAAGCCATCTTTAGTTTTGGTCGCAGTGAATCGGCGCCTTGTGTGCAAATTAGGGGTGCAACGGATCGTCATTGATCCGTGATCCGCACGGATCAATGACTTCGGATCGGCACACACGTGATCCGTGGTGTGCCGCGGGACTGCAGAACAAAGTGGTAAAAAAACACATTGAAATTGTCTCCGCTGTTTGCACACAGCCCCGCCTGCTCCTAACCACGCTGTGATAGACAGAATGCGTGTCCAATGCGCTGATGTGTTTTGTCTATTACAACGTGGGCTTAGGAGGAGGTGGGGCTGTGTACGAGCAGGAGTGGAGACGGCGGTGAGTTCAGTTTGTCTCTGCTAGAAACCATGTGCTGCTGCCGTCCATCCGTTCCCCCCACACTTCTCCCTGCTGGCTCTGATAACCCCCCCTCCCGTCCGTCCGTTCCCCCCCCCCTCCAGCTGCCGTCCGTTCCCCCCCCCCCTTACAGCTGCCTTCCGTCCGTTCGTTCCTCCTCCCCCAGCTGACGAGTCTCCTGTCCTTGCTGCAAATAGCACACAGTGAGATGGGTAAGCTATGCTCTTCCCATCTCAACTGTGAGGACTGTTTTTGGAGCTGACAGGGTTAACAAAGAGAACCTGTCACCTTCAATTGCTATGACACAGGGAATTGTTTTCTCTTGTGTAATAGCAATAAAGTTAAAAGTAAAAAAAAATAAGAAATAATTCAATTAATAAAAAAATAAGTAATTAAAAAGTAAAGAAGAAGAAAAATATTAAAAATAAGAAAATTATACAAAAATTAAAAAAGTAAAAACGACAAGCTACAAAAAAAAAAAAAGTGATAATGTAATAAAAAAAAAAGAAGAAACAAAAAATATTTGAACTAACCGTGCCGCCCCTGCCATCCAACTGCTATTCTCCGGGGGGGGGTGGTTCGGTTGGTGGGGAGGGGGTGCATTGCAAAACCTGGCCTTGGGGTGGCAGGGAAAGGAAATCCAGCCCTGCTGGCTGCCCTCTCACTTCTTCCACCCTGGCGAGGCGGCAATTTGGGGCACAGTGAGGCGGCAATTTGGGGCACAGTGAGGCGGCAATTTGGGGCACAGGGAGGCTGCAAATTTTTTTTTTGCTGATCCGAAAAATGATCCGATCCGTGACTCCTGATCCGAGGAACGATCCGAACCGTGAGTTTTTTGATCCGTTGCACCCCTAGTGCAAATTGGTTGCCATTGTTCTGTAAGCGATTTTTGAAGACACTTTGCAGTATTTTATACTTGGTTGGGCGTACATCCACAGATTGGTAATGGGATTTTGTTTGCTCTGCAGGTTCCTGGAGCAGGGGATATGTCGGTACGGAGCGCAGTGTACATCGGCGCACTCCCAGGAGGAGCTGGAGGAGTGGCAGAAGCGGTACGCCTCGCGGCTCATCCGCCTCAAGCAGCAGAAGGAAAACACGCAATGTTCGGGGAGCTACATGGAGTCTCTGATCGAAAAATGGATGAATTCCTTGTCGCCAGAGAGAGTGGTGAGTCGCTCCACACTTGTCCTAATGGAAGAAACGTTCTGTGCTGGCGGTAACAGCCAATAAGATGGCAGCTAAGAATTTGTTCTCAGAGGGTGGAAGGCGCTTAGATGGTCGGGGAATTGGGACTATTTAATAAACATAAATTATATCTAAAAGGCCAAAAATATTATGTACGTCTCTGTGGCTGGACATGAAACCTTTTATGCGGGACTGTCCTGCTGGATGAGAGTCCCAGTACACAGCAAGTGGATGGGCACCGGTTCTCAGGGTGAACCCGGAGACTTGGGCTGTGGTGGGGTATTTATGCGGCATGTAACGTGTCTTCTGTTTTCTTCTCCAGCTCAGTGAATGCGTGGATGGAGTTCATGTGGAGTACAGCCCAGATCTGTCTGTCACTGTTACTACCAAAAAGTCACAGCAGACCTGGACCTTCCAGCTGACATGTAAGGTAGGTGCCCTTACCCCTCTCCTGTCCTCCCTATATGCCTGTGCGTGTTATACGCCAAGAAATACGGTATTTATCAGTAGGACAATGGACAGTGTCAGTAAGGCAGAGATTAGTGTTAGGGGTTTATTTATTTTTTATTATTTGTTCCAATTTTTTTAGGAGCCCCATTGGGGTCTTTGTTGAAATATTAGGGGTTGTCCCCAGAAAAGTAATAGAGGGGAAGTCTTCCAATGGGGACACTAGTTCTGGTGATTTAGGGGTCCCCAAGGAATTCCCTTAATTTTTAGGGATTTTCTCCCACTTCCTGTTTGGCTATGGGACAGGAAGTGAAGGAAAATCTCTGCAATGGGACACAGATGGTGAAAAAAAATGCAACAAGGGTTATAACCCTCTCCTGCTCTATCCAAAATGGGAAAAATAAGTTTTGCCCATAGTTCTACTTTAACGCAGTGGTCTTCAAACTTTGGCTGTGGAGCTGACTGCAGGCCTTTGCCTTCTCTTATCCAGCCCTTGGGGCACTATTCTTCCCGCTGATAAGACATTCACCTATACCTTTGATGGGGAACCTCGGCACCCCACATGTTTTGGAACTACATTTCCCACGATGCTCAACTACACTGCAGAGTGCATGTGCATCATGGGAAATGTATCTCAAACATCTGGGGTGCCCAAGGTTCCCCATCACTGACATATACCTTTTAGACCTCTTTCACACTGAGGCACTTTTCAGGCGCTTTAGCGCAAAAAAGTTGACTATAAAGCTCCCAAAAGAAGCCTCATCTGCAATCCCAATGTGAAGGCCTGAGGGAGCCCTTTCACACTGCCAGCGCCTGAAAAACGCTGGTAAAGCTCTGGTAAAACTAGCAGCGATTTACCAGCGTTTTTCGAGCACCAGCAGGGCACTTTTAACGCCCGCTAGTGGCCGAATAAAGGGTTGCAACTGGCCACAAAGTGCCGCTGCCAAGGCGCATTTCAGGCGCTTCCCATTGATTTCAATGGGAAGGGGCGCTTTAGGATCGGTGTATTCACTGCTCCAAAAGCGCTGCAAAGAAGCTGCTTGCAGGACCTTTTTTGATGTCCTGCCAGCGCAGCGCCCCAGTGAGAAAGCCCTCAGGCTTTCACATTGGGATTGTAGATGCGGCTTCTTTCAGGCACTTAAAGCGGAGGTTCCATTCCAAAAAAAAAAATTAAAAGTCAGCAGCTACTAACACTGTAGCTGCTGACTTTTAATAAAAAACACTTACCTGTCCTAGCCGCCAGCAATGTTGGCCCCCGCCGAGGCCGATCCTCTATCCTTGCAGCTCCAAGCGCCGCCATCCACAGTAAGGGAAATGGGCAGTGAAGCCGTATGGCTTTACTGCCCGTTTCCTACTGCGCATGCGCGAGCAGCGCAGCGCTTTGTGACTGGGCCGGCTGCTTTCTGGGACACGCACAGTTCCCAGAATGCAGCGCGCCCCATTCACAAGAAGACACCGAGTGTAGGAGGAGGAGGAAGAGAATCCACAGCGGAGGATGAAGAGGCAGATTCGGCACTTCTGCATATTTATTTATTTATTTATTTATTTTTTCGATTTTTTTTTTTTTTTTTTTTTTTTTTTTTTTTTTTTTTTCGGGTGGAAACTCCACTTTAACAGGCGTTATTTTTAGTGCTAAAGCGCCTGAAAAACGTCCAGTGCGAAAGGGGTCCGAGCGTTAAAATAGCACCTGAAAAGCGCCTCCAATGCCTCCCCATTTTGAAAGTGCGAGTGCTTTCACACTGGGGGACGGTGCGCTTGCGGGACTGGAACAAAAGTCCTGTAAGCAGCTTCTTTGGGGCGGTTATTCCCATAGCGCTGGCCATTCATTCCATGGGCAGGAGCATTTTGGGAGCGCTGTACAGCATTCCCAAACCACTCCAAAGATGCTGCTTGCTGGACTTTTTCTATTGTCCTGCAAGCGCACTACCCCATTGTGAAAGGGGTTAAAAGCACCGTGTTGTGGCGCTTCCGAAGCACTTTACAGGAGATTGCGAACTGCTGCCCATTCATTTCAATGGGCAGGGGCGCTCTTACACCGCCCGAAAGATGCTGCTTGCTGAACTTTTTTCCCGTCCCGCAAGTGCACCAGTGTGAAAAGTCACATTAAAATTAATGGGAGGCGTTATTTCTAGCGCTGAAACGCCTGAAAATCGGCTCAGTGTGAAAGGGGTCTTAGGTTGGTGAGGGGGCAATGCATTACAGTCGGTGACAATTTTTCCGGAACTCTGCACTAAAGAATACCCGTATTTGGTAGAATCGGAGTCTCCTCCATTGTAAATGTAAGTCCTATGCCAGTGCTATCCGACTCCCTATGAGGGTGGTAACTGTCGGACAGATGAGGGGATCACACTGTCCTGTGACAAGGTATAGCAGATGATAGGGGGGGAGGGGGGGGGGATGGGGAGGAAGATTTCCATGAATGTTGACTTTATACCGGTTTGAATTTTGCAGCCTGCAAGAATCCTTCACCGGGTAGCACTGCTGTACGATGCACACAGACCTCATTTCAGTATCGTGGCAATATGCGCCGGAGACGGCAACACCCAGATGTCCCAGGAGGTGCCGGAAAGCTGCCAGGAGTGGGTGGGCGAGAACCTGGCGCAGAACGGGACGGATCATTGCTTGTACCAAGTAGTCATCAACTTCTCCACCGAAATATTTGGGACCTTCCGGCAAACCGTAGTGTTTGACTTCGGCGAGGAACCGGTGCTGATGCAGAGGATCATGGTGGACGCCGCTTCAACTGAAGGTACCTCTGATCTGTGACGATGGCGGGACACACTATGTACATCATGAGAGATGGTGGATGGAGATTATTGTATATGAGCTGGTTCTGTACCGCTCACCAAGCATGTTTTATGTATGTTTTGGACATTGAGCTATGCTAAAAAAAAAAAAAGTTTAAAAAAATGTTTCCCCAACGTGTTCGAATGATCACTCGCAAAAAAGTCCACATAATAAAGTTGTCCCACGGTCCAGCAATGCGGCAGCCCAAGCTCTCCTTCTCCCTCTCCCTCCCCTCCCCTTTCCTTCTCCCTCCCCTCCCATTTCCTTCTCCCTCCCCTTTCCTTCTCCCTCCCCTCCCCTTTCCTTCTTCCTTCTCCCTCCTCATTCCTTCTTCCTTCTCCCTCCTCATTCCTTCTCCCTCCTCATTCCTTCTTCCTTCTCCCTCCTCATTCCTTCTTCCTTCTCCCTCCTCATTCCTTCTTCCTTCTCCCTCCTCATTCCTTCTCCCTCCTCATTCCTTCTCCCTCCTCATTCCTTCTCCCTCCTCATTCCTTCTCCCTCCTCATTCCTTCTCCCTCCTCATTCCTTCTTCCTTCTCCCTCCTCATTCCTTCTTCCTTCTCCCTCCTCATTCCTTCTTCCTTCTCCCTCCTTCTTCCTTCTCCCTCCTCATTCCTTCTCCCTCCTCATTCCTTCTCCCTCCTCATTCCTTCTCCCTCCTCATTCCTTCTTCCGTCTCCCTCCTCATTCCTTCTCCCTCTCCCTCCTCATTCCTTCTCCCTCTCCCTCCTCATTCCTTTTCCCTCTCCCTCCTCATTCCTTTTCCCTCTCCCTCCTCATTCCTTTTCCCTCTCCCTCCTCATTCCTTTTCCCTCTCCCTCCTCATTCCTTCTCCCTCTGCCTCCTCATTCCTTCTCCCTCTGCCTCCTCATTCCTTCTCCCTCTGCCTCCTCATTCCTTCTCCCTTTGCTTCCTCATTCCTTCTGCCTCTCCCTTCCTTATTCCTTCTCCCTTCCTTATTCCTTCCTTATTCCTTATTCCTTCCTTATTCCTTATTCCTTCCTTATTCCTTATTCCTTCCTTATTCCTTATTCCTTCCTTATTCCTTATTCCTTCTCCCTCTCTTATTCCTTCTCACTCCCCCTTCCTTCTCCCTCTCACTCCCCCTTCCTTCCTTTTCCCTTCTCCCTCGCATGGTGGTTAGTTCTTGCGGGCTCGCTCCAGTGATGCAGTCGGCGGCTATAGCTGCTCACTGTTACTCGGCCCGCCCCACGGCATGCTGCGTCTTTTGGTGCGATTGACAGCATCGTGAGCCAATGGCTGCGCTGCTTTCAATCAACCAATGAATGAGCCGAGAAACCTGCATGTTCACGGCGCGGGACTTTCGAGGGGTCAGGTAAGTAAACGGGGGGGGGTGCTAATCCACAGATGTTTTTTCACCTTTTATCTTTACAACCCCTTTAAGGTCCCCCCTATAGCAACTTTACTGCTACGGGGCAGCCACTCTGTGCAGAATCGCGTCAATTTACGTGATTCTGCACTTCCGGGTTTTGAGTGTGCATGCGTGTACTCGCTCCTGCTGTGACCGCCAGGACCCGCCGATCGTTTGTTACTCTGACAGAATAACAGTCTGCGGGCAAAGGGAAGGGCCACCTACCTCTGGGATGGCTCAGATGAAGCGAGCAGAAGTTAGAGCGGGTACTCTTCAAAACTATATACCAACCCCCCAAGGGAAGAAAAGGTGCCCAAAAGTTAGAGACGGGCGAGAGGGAGGCGGGCAGGAAAGCGGAACTTCTCTTTTGGTTTAGGTTCCACTTTACCCCTTTTTGCGCCGGCCGCACACAACCATGCGGCCTCTCGGTGGGCCTTGGGCTACTTGCAATCAGGAACTTACCGATTTATGTGCCAAATCGCTTCCAGCATCCTAAACCCTTTATAGGGCCGGGAGGACACCCAGTTGCTTGCGCCTCTTCCTGTGCTGATCTCCATGGATGGCCCTTCCGCTGAGGTGATCTGATTTGTATTACCATGGCGCGATGTCCTGGTCTCTGCAGTCCCGCCAGCTCAGCCTGTGAAGATGTTCCGTGTTCAGAGTAGCGGATAATCTCAGTCGTGTTATTACAGAAGCCTCGGGCTCATCAGAAGGTCATCGAGTTTTCTTCTCCACTTCCTCTTTCCGGCTGCTCAGCTAATCGCATAGAATAATGAGAGGAGACAGAGAATATTCACATTTCCGTCACCATCTGTTCACATTAGGTGATGGCGAGATGGAAACGTTCTCCATGTAACAAGGAGAATATCTAAAACGATAAAAATCGCTCCTATAGTTACGCCTTCTTTTCTTCCAACCAAATAAAACCAGTGATAGTGGTGAGCAAAATGCTTGCACTCTAAAGTGAGCAAAAATGTCTCTAAGGTTGTAGTTGTCCAGATAATAAAAGTTATCATCCACTCCTGGACAGTGACTCCAAACCCCAAAGTGCAACAAGTGGTCACCACTCCCCTCCGACACCACACTCATCAGGAATAATCCGCATGAAGAGCAGAATTCTCCCAATCACATTGGTTGTTCCATCAATGGCTGGTATTCTCCATCATAGCAATCGTCAATGAGACAAAGAACGAAGCACATAGCGTATTCCCGTTCAAACATTTATTATTCAATGAAGTCGTATTCAGCAAGGAAGTCGTAATGACGAAACGTGTTGGGGCGGGGCCGTACGGTAACAAAACATTCAAACATTTGTTAACCACTTGAAACGGAAGTTCTGCTCACAATTATTATTTTTTATTTTCAAAATCGGCAGCTAGTAGTACTTATGACTGATATTTTTTTTTATACATGGTAGTATGTGCCCCCCCCCCCAGGGGTGGGGGGGTACACATTATCTGGTCAGCATATCCCCCCCGGAGTGTGCAGTATTACTGGGTAAGCTTGTTCTGCATGTAATAATGTTTCTTGTATTTCACGGCCTGATTGTCGCAGACGATTCACAAATCGGTCCCACCTGTGATTGGTCTGTGTATATTGATCCTTAGTCTATGGTCATAGTGAGATCTGTGTGTATTCAGCCGCAGGGAGGACTACAGGTTTCAGCATAGACCGGCCTCTGTCCTGTGTACGGTTGTGGGGGTGCAGAGGGGGTGGCAGTTGCAGCCCTTGCAATGTGTGTCTCGCTCTCTCATGTTGTCCGCCTCTCTCCGCAGACCTTGAATACTTGATGCAAGCCCGGCAGCAGCTGCTAACGACGGCGAAACGCTGGGACTCCATGTCCAAAACCATCGTGGAGTATGAGCCGAACGAAACTACTGAAATTGAGAGGAGTCTCCTCAGCCGATACCAAATCCCGCTCTCCGCAGACCAATTGTTTACCCAGTCTGTGCTGGACAAATCCCTGACGAAGGCCAATTACCAGTCCCGCCTGCACGACCTGCTTTATATCGAAGAGATTGCACAGTACAAGGAAGTCAGCAAGTAAGTGTCGCCTTTCCACTTCCTGTCACATGACCTCCATCAGATTTCACAGCAGGGATAGGAAAATTCCAGTCCTCCAGCTATTGCAGAACTACAAGTCCCATGAGTCATTGCAAAACTCTGACAGACATAGGTGAGGACAAGGCTGGACCATAAAATACAGACATAGGTGAGGACAAGGCTGGACAGACATGGGTGAGGACAAGGCTGAACCATAAAATACAGACATAAGCGAGGACAAGGGTGGACCATAAAATATAGGCGAGGACAAGGGTGGACCAAAAAAACGGACATGAGTGAGGACAGCCTTGTCCTCCTCAATGTCTGTATTTTATTGTCCAGCCTTGTCCTCACCTATGGTCCAGCCTTGTCCTCGCCTATGTCTGTGTTTTTATTTTTCTGCCTTGTTTTCACCTACTGTCCAGCCTTGTCCTCATCTATGTCTGTATTTTATTGTCCAGCCTTGTCCTCATCTATGGTCCAGCCTTGTCCTCACCTTTTGACTGTATTTTATTGTCTAGCCTTGTCCTCGCCTATTTCTGTATTTTATTGTCCAGCCTTGTCCTCGCCTATTTCTGTATTTTATTGTCCAGCCTTGTCCTCACCTATGGTCCAGCCTTGTCCTCACCTATGGTCCAGCCTTGTCCTCACCTATGCAATGGTCCTATAGCCAATTTAGTTTTTCCACTTCCAAGTTTTTGATCTTTTCCTGATGAGAGGTTCTTGGTAGGGACTTCCCTCAGGTCCGTACGTGGCTCCTCCCCCTCTTGGGAAAGGTTCTGCTTCTGTCACTTTTGCTGGTGAGCGTTCATGTCTATATGTGCCGTTTTATTCATCATCACAATCTTTCTTTTTTCTCAGGTTCAACATCAAAGTGGCGCTGCAGTTGGTGGCGAGCTTCATGCTGACGGGCGTGTCCGGAGGGGCGAAATATGCCCAGAACGGGCAGCTGTTTGGGCGCTTTAAACTCACTGAGACACTTTCTGAAGACACTTTGGCCGGCAGGCTGGTGATGACCAAAGTGAACGCGGTGTACGTGCTCCCCGTCTGCAAGGACAAATCCCCGCAGACTCAGGGCAGCAAAGAGAGGGTCTTCGAGGCCCTCATAGAAGAGAAAACCAAGGACTACATCTTCCTTAGAATATGCAAGGACTGCTGCGACGAGCTGCGGCTTCGACCCGACCGGGAAATGCAGGTGAGGCCAAAGATAGGAGACTGAAGAGTCTTCACTGTGCGCAGAGGCAGCAAAACACGCGCATGCTCATTTTATTTCAGGTTCTGCAAGTCTGTACTGTTGTCTTTTCACCTGCTTCTTTTTTTTTTTTTTTTCAATTTGAAAACAAACGTTCTACTTTCCCGCTCTGTGTAATGGTTTTGCACAGAGCAGCTCGGAATCCTCCTCCTCTTGGGTCCCTTGCAACTCTTCTGGCCCCTCCCACATGCAGAGTGCCCAAACGGCAAGAAGTTTGCTATGGGGGGCACCTGAGCTGCTGCCCTTTGTGTCCATCAGCCTCGGCTTGGCCCTTCTCTCTCCTATAGTATGGGGGGGGGGGGGGCAGAGTGCCTCTTAATGCATAGAATGTATTCCCACCATCCCTGTGCTGAGTTCCCGGGTCTATACCCCCCGCTGTGCCCATTGTGAGGGGTTCCAACCATCCCTGTGCTGAGTTCCTGGGTCTGTACACCCGCTGTGCCCATTATGAGGGCTTCCCACCATCCCTGTGCTGAGTTCCCGGGTCTGTACACCCGCTGTGCCCATTATGAGGGCTTCCCACCATCCCTGTGCTGAGTTTCCGGGTCTGTACACCCACTGTGCCCATTATGAGGGCTTCCCACCATCCCTGTGCTGAGTTCCCGGGTCTGTATACCCGCTGTGTCCATTATGAGGGGTTTCCACCATCCCTGTGCTGAGTTCCCGGGTCTGTACACCCGCTGTGCCCATTATGAGGGGAATCCCACCATCCCTGTGCTGAGTTCCCGGGTCTGTATACCCGCTGTGTCCATTATGAGGGGTTCCCACCATCCCTGTGCTGAGTTCCCGGGTCTGTACACCCGCTGTGCCCATTATGAGGTGTTCCCACCATCCCTGCTGGAGTGTTTTACACCAGGGGTGGCAGCACAACACTGGTGGAGGTAATTTGGGGGGTTTTCTCCTTCATGGGTTAAGCATCATTCTGGGAATCCTGTGTACTGTTCAGGTGAGATTTAGGCTTCTTCTCACACGTAGATCTGTGTTCTGTCTTCCCTGCATTCTCAGGGGCCCCCCCCCCCTCTGATCTCTCACACAATATACCGGTCCCCAGTTTTCTTCCTGTCTCTACGGTTTATTTGGCTCCCCTTTTCTGATGTCATGTGTGTTTTCTTCCTGCAGGTGGAGCTGCAGTTCCAGCTGAATAGGCAGCCATTGTGTGAAATGCACTACGCCTTGGATCGAATACGAGATAACGGTATTCTCTTCCCAGAAATCAGCGCCACGCCCCCCATACCGTGGAGCCCTAACAGGTACGTTCACCGCCCCCCGTAGACCGCCAATGCTACTGCACCTTCCTTTTAGAGAACCTGTCACTTCTGCGGAGTATCTTCAGTCTGATAAGAACGGGCAGTTGTTTCAATCTACTCCCATTTGCAAGTGCGTACAATCACCAAGTCATGGTGGCATGTGGCCGTTTAGCCGCCTACGCCGGATTCCAGCGATGCGAAGAAGTGGATTCTGCAATGACCAGTGCATCTCCCAGGCTGCTTTCTTTTATATCGTTTTGGGGTTGCTGTGAGGGGGGCAGATTCTGGAGCAGCTGTGCAGGACAACCAATCAACTCCTAGCTTTTTTTTTCAAATCTTAAAGTGGTATTAACTACTTAAGGACCCCTTCACGCCGATATACGTCGGCAGAATGGCACGGCTGGGCACATCCATGGCTCTTTAAGCCCAGCCGCGGGGTCGCGCGCGTGACCTGGTCCGAAGCTCCTTGACCGTGGGACTTGCGGACCCGATCGCCGCTGGAGTCCCGTGATTGGTCTTCGGAGCTGAAGAACGGGGAGAGGTGAGTGTAAACACAGCTTCCCCGTTCTTCACTGTGGCGCTGTCATCGATCGTGTGTTCCCTTTTTTATAGGAAACCACAATTGATGACGTCACACCTACAGCCACACCCCCCTACAGTTAAAAACACAGATGAGGTCATACATAACCTCATCAGCCCCCCCTTGTGGTTAACTCCCAAACTGCAATTGTCATTTTCACAGTAAACGGTGCATTTTAAATGCATTTTTTGCTGTGAAAAAAAGGATTTTTGTACTCACCGTAAAATCCATTTCTCTGAGTTCATAGACGGACACAGCCTTCATTGACCTTAGGGTTATGCTTCTTCCTACCAGGAGATTTAAGTCCTGGTAGGAAGAAGCATAACCCTAAGGTCAATGAAGGCTGTGTCCGTCTATGAACGAAAGAGAAATTATAAAAATGCAAAACTATCCCCTTTTTTGTAAACACTATAAAATTTTGCGCAAACCAATCGATAAACGCTTATTGCGTTGTTTTTTTTTTTTTTTTTTTACTAACAATATGTAGAAGAATACGTATCGGCCTAAACTGAGGAAAACAATGTTTTTATATATTTTTGGGGGATATTTATTGTAGAAAAAAGTAAAAAATATTGCTTTTTTTTTCAAAATTGTCACTCTACTTTTGTTTAAAGCGCAAAAAATAAAATACGTATCGGCCTAAACTGAGAAAATAAAATGTATATCTTTTTTGGGGATATTTATTATAGAAAAAAGTGAAAAAAATATTATTATTTTTTTTTCAAAACTGTCGCTCCATTTTTGTTTATAGCGCAAAAAATAAACGCAGAGGTGATCAAATACCACTAAAAGAAAGCTCTATTTGTGGGGGGGGGGGGGAAAGGACGCCAATTTAGTTTGGGAGCCACGTCGCATGACAGTGCAATTGTCAGTTAAAGCGACGCAGTGCCGAATCGCAAAAATTAGCCGGGTCCTTTAGCTGCCTAAAGGTCCGGGTCTTAAGTGGTTAAAGCATTTTTGTTATTCGCAGTTTGTATTTTTGGCATCATAACAATGATCGCTGATCACGGCTTGAGACGCGTTCCAGCTTCAGACAAATGACTTTGGCGCACATCGGCTCACACTGGTGCCAGGACAATAATGGCGGGAAGACACCGACTCCATGTCACATTATTATGTCATTACATAGCGGGGGATGGGAGCGGGCACAATGCAGCTAAATTTACCCCCCTTCATCGCTCCGCTCCGGTCTGCCAGCTTTTTTTACTTGGAAAGAGGGAGCGTGCTGCGATTAAAGTTTTATCAGATATATTTTAGGTACTTTGTGCTGTAGCATGATCAATCCTCTGGACCGGGCCTCAGACGCCGTGTCTGTAGTGTGGATTTGTATTGTCAAAGCAGCTGAATGTTCATAAATATTGGGTCTCGCATGGGGTCGCACATTGGGGTCGCACATTGGGGTCTCGCATTGGGTCGCACATGGGGTCGCACATTGCAGCTCAGAGTAGTGTTAATGCGAAGAGGTCCAGATACAACATTATTCCAATAAAGGTCAGAGGTACAATTCGAAAAGTAACCCAACGCATTTCAGGAGTTTGATTCCAAAAGTGTCCAAGGCGTTTCAGGAATACAGTTCAAAAAGTAGCCAACGCGCTCGCTCCCTCGCTCTGTCTCGCTCCCTCGCTCTGTCTCGCTCCCTCGCTCTGTCTCGCTCCCTCGCTCTGTCTCGCTCCCTCGCTCTGTCTCGCTCCCTCGCTCTGTCTCGCTCCCTCGCTCTGTCTCGCTCCCTCGCTCTGTCTCGCTCCCTCGCTCTGTCTCGCTCCTCCTCCTCCTCCTCCTCCTCCTCCTCCTCCTCCCCATCTCTCTCTCTCTCTCTCTCTCTCTCTCTCTCTCTCTCTCTCTCTCTCTCTCTCTCTCTCTCTCTCTCTCTCTCTCTCTCTCTCTCTCTCTCTCTCTCTCTCTCCCCCCCCCTCTCCCTGTGTGTATGCAAGGCAGGCTTGAGCGGAATTCCGTCGGCAAAAACCACACGCTTTTATTTTATTTATTTTTTCCGCCCGACTGGAAAACTGATCGTGTGTACGGGGCATAAGAGAAAATGGGGTCCACATAAGACGCTCTATTTTGAAAACAAGCTGCTAAAAACTTGCATCAATCCAGTTATAAGCTAGCATTTAAAAACAATCGTTCCCGGGATGCAGTTCACTTGTATACACACTCGAATAGCGTGGTAACATCCGACATGGACTCCGCCCTACATGTTTCGTCAGATGTGATGTCATCTGGGGCATGAATTTTTTTATTTCTTAATATTTTTCTCTCTTTTTTTTTTTATTCCGTTTACGAATACTGAGTTTCAGCTCCACAAATGACCAGATTTTGGTGTACTGTCAGACGGGGGGAGGGGGGTAGATTGCTTAGTTTCTGGTCGATTACTTGCAACCGTTTTTTGGAATGATCCAGTGGATGGAAAGAAGTTTAAATTGTATGGGACAGTGATATGCGTACATTACTAAGCAGGAAGCCTTCAGGAAATATGGAGCCTCTATATCAGTGATGGAGAACCTCGGCACCTCAGATGTATTGGAACTACATTTCCCATGATGCTCATGCACTCTGCAGTGTAGATAAGCATCATGGGAAATGTAGTTCCAAAACATCTGGGGTGCCGAGGTTCCCCATCACTGCTCTCTCTATAAGATCTATGTATAAAGTAGTGACATTATAAGTTGCACACTGTTGATATTTCGCTGTCTCTGCCCCCCACAGGCAATGGGATGAACTGTTGGATCCAAGACTGAACGCAAAGCAGAAGGAAGCCGTTTTGGCCATCACTACACCCCTGTCTATACAACTGCCACCCATTTTAATCATCGGCCCCTATGGAACAGGCAAGACCTTCACCCTGGCTCAGGCTGTGAAGCACATTCTCAAACAGCAGGAGCACAGGTAAGAGGAATGATACGCCATGACGTCTTCTAGAACTGTATAAAGGGCTTTTCCACTTGCTGACCCACCCTTTTCTGGCACTTTTTTCTTTTTTTTTTTTTTCTTTTTTTTTACAAGTTTAAATCTTTTTTGCTACAAAATTACTTGTAACCCCCAAACATTATATATTGTTTTTAGCAGAGACCCTGGAGAATAAAATGGTGGCTTGTTGCAATCCGATTTCATTGCTACTTGTGACTTCATTTAACAGAAGTCAATGCAAATCGAGATTAAATTGCAAAAAAAAAAAGTCCAGAAACATTTTTCAAAGTTGCTACAACTTGAGTTGCAACAATTTAAAGGGGTGGTTCACCCTAAAAACTACTTTTTTTTTATTACACTGCCCCCCCTACATTACAATACGATTAAGGCTATTATTTTTTTTTTTTGATGCTGTACATACCTTTGTACAGCATATTCACCCGTGGCTTCCGGCTTCCGAGTCCCGCGGGAGTGGGCGTTCCTCACATGTCTGTGATTGACGTTTTGACCAAAAACGAGCTCCCCCCCGTCGCGTAAGCCGCGTCACGGTTGGCGAAAGGAGCCGAACGACGAGTCGCGATATACTGCGCATGCGCATCGCCGTTCGGCTCCTTTCGCCAATCGTGACGCGGCTTACGTGACGGGGGGAGCTCGTTTTTGGTCAAAACGTCAATCACAGACATGTGAGGAACGCCCACTCCCGCGGGACTCGCAAGCCGGAAGCCACGGGTGAATATGCTGTACAAAGGTATGTACAGCATCAAAAAAAAAATAGCCTTAATCGTATTGTAATGTGGGGGGCCAGTGTAATAAAAAAAAGTAGTTTTTAGGGTGAACCACCCCTTTAACCACTTGCCAACCGGATAAATTCTGACACTTTAATCCTATACAGTAATACCTTGGATTGCGAGTAATGTTTATGGGCGTTTTGCAATACAAGGTTGTGTTTTTATTTATATATATATATATATATATATATATATATATATATACGGTACTGACTCGATTTGTGAGCGTTGTCAAATAAGATGAGCAGGATTCAAGTCTCTGGGGTGTGCAGTACCGCATGTGGCCAGAGGTATGGTGGAGCCAGAGCTTTTCGAAGATGCTAGGAGATGCTCCTTTCCCAGTGTCTCCAGGTGGTCTCCGAGAGTTTCCGGGGCCCCACACGCCTCTGGCCACATGCGGTACTGCATACACCAGCAGTGGCACTGGAACGCGTTATCTAAGTTTCCATTGATTCCTATGGGGAAACTCGCTTTGATATGAGTGCTTTGGATTACAAGCATTCTTCTGTAGCGAATTGTGCTCGTAATCCAAGGTATACTACTGCATATGTAAAAATCTGTATATTTTTGGAAAGAAAATTACGTAGAACCCCCCCCCCCCCGAACTTTTTTTTTTTTTTTTTTTGCAGAGACCTTAGGGCAGCGATGGGGAACCTTGGCACCCCAGATGTTTTGGAACTACATTTCCCATGATGCCCTTGCACTCTGCAGTGTAGTTGAGCATCATGGGAAATGTAGTTCCAAACATCTGAGGTGCCGAGGTTCCGCATCACTGCCCTAGAGAATAAAATGGTAGTCGTTGCAATTTTTTTATGTTGCACGGTATTTGGTCAGCGGTTTTTCAAACACAATTTTTTTGGGGGAGGAAAAAATGAATTTTAATGTAAAATTGTGGCTCAGTTGCCTGTTTTTATGGCTCCCTTTTCCTACCACCTGTGTGAATGAGGCCAAATTGAAAAACGGCAGACCTGCTGGACGGATCAGCATGTGGGAAAAAAAATAAATAAATGAATGCAGCCGCCACATCTAAGAACTGGCAATTTGCAATTTATTGCATGTTTGTTTTTGTGGTTTATTACCTCTTGCCTCTTTGAGTGTATATAATATGTTCATGGAAGTCCGGTCTCTCCCCATGTATGAATATTCTTTATTTTTCCTCCGCAGGGTTCTAATTTGCACCCATTCTAATAGTGCTGCTGACCTCTACATCAAGGATTATCTCCACCCATACGTGGAAACAGGGAATCCCCAGGCTAGGCCGCTCAGGTAAGGCAATGTGTTTTATATGTCATTGTGTCCATGGTAACGGGGATTATCAGGAGGAACGTGCTCTTTGACCTTCTTTTTTTTTTTTTTCTACCCCGCAGGGTATATTTCAGAAACCGCTGGGTGAAGACGGTGCACCCGGTGGTCCATCAGTACTGTCTCATCTCCAGTACACACGCCACCTTCCAGATGCCACAGAAGGAAGACGTCTTGCGACACAGGGTGGTGGTGGTGACACTCAGCACCTCCCAGTACTTGTGCCAGCTGGATCTGGAACCTGGTGAGTTAAAGTGATTTGTAATGGTAAAATTAAAAAAAAAATAACAAAAAAACTGTAAAGGTAAAATAGAAAAATGTGAAGGTAAAACGTGTTCTACTTACCAGCTCTGTAATGTTTTTTCACAGAGCAGCCCCGATCCTCCTCCTTCTTGTATCCCCATGCTGCTGACTATCCTGGCTCCTCCCCCTTTGCGGAGTGCTCCCATAGCAAGCCACTTGCTATGGGGGGCGCCATTGCGGGGCTTACGCCCAAGCCATTAACACACAGCAGCGCGTCTTGGTCCCGCCTACCGCCCCCCACTCAATGCTCACTGTCTGCGATTGACAGCCTTTGGCTCCTGCTGCTATGAGCCAATAAGGAGGCAGAGAGACGCGGCTCTCGTGCACATCTATGGATCAAGATCAGGCTCAATTTTTTTTTATTTTGAGGCGGGGTTTCCAAGGTTGGTGCAGCATCTGTCCCCCACAGAGTGATCAAAGACTGCTGATCGCACGGTTCTTACAGCTCCGTGAGCAGAGCTGGTGACTGTCCGGCACGTGTGTGCTGTGAACACTGTTTTACGTTTGTGAGCACCGGAGGGGGGGGGGCACTTAAAAAATAATAATTTAATTAAATATATATATTTTTACAGCAACCCTATTTTACTTTTATTTTATTGCTTTTATTGCTTTTTTTTTTTTTTTTTTTTACTATCGCAAGAAATGTAAACTTCCCTTGTAATAAAAAATAAAGCTCCTCTTTATGAAGACATCTGGGATCTATAAAACCCCAGTTCATGCCTCTACCCTTGAAGGCATCGGATCACAAAAAAAAAAATAGATCTGATGCTTTCCAAAAAAAGCTGATTAAGGTGGTAATTAAGCTCCCTTGGTGCCTTCTCTGCATTAAATTTACCTTAGATTCTGTAATTTATATGTGTTCGGGTTTAAAGGGATGAGGTGGCACCCCTACTCCTAGATCATAGAGGTGAACAGAGATGAAGAGCCAACGTGTTTCGACTGTCTAGCCTTAATCAGGGCTGAGTGAAAGTCGGCCATAATTAGGGCCTGAAGGCTGAATTTTGGTGGCTGTTTAATGTCAATTCAATGAAGGATAATTGCCATTTGACGTACACCTGACTATGTGTCTCTCTAGTGGTCTGCAGTATACAGAGGCATCGGTAGCCCCATAGTCAGATCACCGGGAGGACTGAAGGAAGTCGGCAGCACCTCTACACCGGTTTGCATTTGCAGATCGGTGGCTCCATGAAGGCCACTTGTGTCTCATGTGTCCTGTTTTTTTTTCTTTTCTCTATTTCAGGTTTTTTTACACACATCCTTTTAGATGAAGCAGCACAAGCAATGGAGTGTGAAACCATCATGCCTTTGGCTCTTGCCACCAAAACCACTCGTATTGTCCTGGCGGGGGATCATATGCAGGTGAGGATCGGTACCTCGTCTTCTTTACTTGTTCAGTGTTATCCCTCAGCTGTGTGTGTAGGCTAGTAGAAGGTGTGTTTAGAATGTGGTGATCACAGTAGGGATTGGTGGGTGGAGGATTCCTCTCCGATCTAGCTGTGGGAACGATTCCTCCGATCCAGCTATGGCAGGGGTGTCAAACTGGCGGCCCTCCAGCTGTTGCAAAACTACAAGTCCCATGAGGCATTGCAAGGCTAACTGTTACAGGCATGACTCTCACAGGCAGAGGCATGATGGGACTTGTAGTTTCGGAACAGCTGGAGGGGCCGCCAGTTTGACACCCCTGAGCTATGGGAACGATTCCTCCGATCCAGCTATGGGAACAATTCCGCCTATCCAGCAAGCTCCCCCCTCACTGCCACCGACCTCCAACGTCTCATCTGCTATCAAATAAAATAAAGTGCTGTCCAAAAAAAAAAAAAATCAATAAGTGACTGATATAAAAAAATCAATGTGATCATATAAGAAGCAGTTTTTTTGTTTGCTAGACACACACCATAAACAATAAAACAGTAAACTGCTTATTAAAATACAAATATTGGTTGAGTGATGGTGATCATTCATTCATTCATACATACATACATACATACATACATACATACATACATACATGTAGAAGTGGATGGAGAGATGATGTGATTGTATAACTGATGACATTTCTGTTTCTCTTCCAGCTCAGCCCCTTTGTCTACAGCGAGTTTGCCAGGGAGCGCAATCTTCACGTGTCCTTATTGGACCGCCTGTATGAACATTACCCCGCCGAGTTCCCGTGCCGCATTCTGCTCTGTGAGAACTACCGCTCACATGAAGCCATCATCAAGTAAGCACCACTCATGGATTTTTTATTTTTAAACATTCTTTATTTTAATTTTTTTTTATGTGTTTTACAGTAAAATATAACAAAATGAATACTGCTCATATAAATGAAAGAAGCATCATTCTCATACACATGAATGGTGAGAGCGAGGGTAACAAGGGTGCTGGCAATGCACAAGGCAACAAATGGAAAAAGAAAATATGGACAGCCGCACTCCAAAAAACCTTATTTAAAAAAAAGGAAAAATGCACTGCAAGTCACAGCACACTACACGGGAGACATTTTCCTTTTTTAAATAAAGACAACCATCAAGGTTTTTTGGAGTGCGGCTGTCCATATTTTCTTTTTCCATTTGTTGCGCTCCCGAGCCTGCTTACTACATTTGATTGACAGCAGCAAGAGCCAATGGTTCCTGTTGCTTCTTGAATGTGGGAAGAGAAATTGAGGGGAGAATAGACTGGGCCCCCGACCGCTCTGTGACTGGGCCCCGAGCCCCCGTGGTCCTGTGACCTTGTTAATACACAGATTGCTACCTTAGAAAAGATGTAGACCAGGACACTGTAACCCCAATTATTTTCATATAACCTTTCAGCCTCGTGCACATTGGTGGAAGTTTTTAACGCTGCTGCTCTGGGCATCTGATCCCCATCTGACCCCCCCCCCCCCCCCCCCCCCGAGTCTTTTCAATAAAGAATACTATTTTTTGGACATTATCCTGAGTGCCCAACATTTCCTTATGTCCGAGGTGTCTGCACCTTTAATGTTACTTTGGGACGTGGTGCTGTTATATATAAACCTTTAGCCATTAAGTACCGTTTTTCTTTTTTTAAATTGTTCCGATCAGAATTCCTTGTAAGGTGAATTTTCTCTTTTTCTCTCTATCAGTTACACATCTGATCTTTTCTACGATGGAAAGTTGATGGCCAGCGGCAAGCAGCCCGCCCACAAGGACTTCTATCCACTCACCTTCTTCACTGCCCGAGGAGAGGACGTCCAGGAGAAGAACAGCACGGCTTTCTACAACAATGCTGAGGTATGACCCCCCCCCCCCCCCCCCGTTGTCTTTTTTTTTGGCTTGTTTTTTTATCTGTCCCCCACATCTGCCAGCTAGGGTGAAGGTATGTGGGGGTGGCAAGAGCCAACCCAAACATTGGCTGCATCATTTAGTGTCAGCCAGGACACCAAAATTCTGATTGTGAATGAACTTCAAACCATTACTATTGTGAGGGGTAAGAGCACAATACCCGACTCATACAGTAGTACAAAACTATGTAATGTGAGGACCTACCCAGACTATCAAATCATTTGTATCCAGTTGGGCAGGTCCTTGCATTAATACAGCCAATTCATTCACTAAAAAGCGGTGACATCACTGAGAACGCAGCCTATCCATTCACTAAAAAGCGGTGACATCACTGAGAATGCAGCCTATTCATTCACTAAAAAGCGGTGACATCACTGAGAATGCAGCCTATTCATTCACTAGAGAGCGGTGACATCACTGAGAATGCAGCCTATCCATTCACTAGAGAGAGGTGACATCACAAAGAATGCAGCCTATCCAATCACTAGCCTCTTAAGGACCCCTTCACGCCGATAGACGTCGGCAGAATGGCACGGCTGGGCACAATCACGTACCTGTACGTGTCTCTTTAAGCCCTGCCATGGGGTCGCGAGCGTGCTGCCGGCAGCGCGCTCGCGACCCGGTCCGACGCTCCGCACCCGCGGACCCTATCTCCAACGGTGTCCCGCGATCGGTCACCGGAGCTGAAGAACGGGAAGAGGTGTGTGTGTGTGTGTGTGTGTGTGTGTGTGTGTGTATATAAACGCACCTTCCCTGTTCTTCGTTGGGGCAATGTCATTGATAGTCTGTTCCCTGATATGATGGCCATTTTTTTCACTTGCAGTAGCTTGTGCATTTCCCACCCTAGGCTTATACTCGAGTCCAATACGTTTTCCCAGTTTTTTGTGATAAAATTAGGTGCCTCTGCTTATATCGGGGTCAGCTTATACTCGAGAGTATATACGGTATCTATCTTTTATGTGGTGAACCTCTCTCTCCTCCCCAAGGTGTTTGAGGTGGTTGAACGCGTGGAGGAGTTGAGGCGGAAGTGGCCGGTGGCGTGGGGGAAGCTGGACGACGGCAGCATTGGCGTGGTAACACCGTACGCCGATCAGGTGTTCAGGATCCGAGCTGAACTGCGCAAAAAACGCTTGTCAGAAGTCAGCGTGGAGAGAGTCCTGAATGTCCAGGGTAAGCGTCATCTCCATCTTTCTTCCATTCTGCCCACATCGCACGTTCTTGTTCTAGAAGGACCAGGGAATGGAAGGTGATGATGGTTTTTGTGTTCCTGTTTCCAGGGAAGCAGTTCCGAGTCTTATTCCTGAGCACGGTGAGGACTCGGCACACCTGTAAACACAAGCAGACCCCCATCAAACGCAAAGAGCAGCTGCTGGAGGATTCCACCGAAGACCTAGACTACGGCTTCCTGTCCAACTACAAACTCCTCAACACCGCCATCACTCGGGCGCAGTCCCTGGTGGCGGTAGTAGGAGACCCCATTGCATTGTGCTCCATCGGAAGATGCAGGTAGGTTGTTGTATATATCTCTCTTCCATTTGTGGGAAGATGATTGTAACCTGCTTGTGAATGAAGGGTGACATTGCGCATGTCAGAAAAATGTTTGGGGCCCCTATTGAGCCATCTACAACCATCAGGTTATAACCGTTGTCACTTTATTTTAAGCTAAACAGTAGGCTTTAGTTAGTTCATGGGTCATTATATACAAGTATTTTAAAGGTATGGATACTTAAAGCTAAATTCCAGGTAACGTTGCAAAAAGTGAAGGCACACTATGAGTTAAGTCCAATCGGGTGCATGTCACCTCTTAGGATTTATCTCTGTTACAGGTTTATTGCACTTCTGGAGGACACACTACACCTGTAAGAATGAGTTTTACATATTACAAAGCCTTCTGTGAATGGGCAAAGGGAGGGGTGGGCATAGCTGCTGTGTGTGCTTCTGCACACACAGCAGCTATGCCCCAACCCCTTTCCTCTGCTGCCCATTCACAGAAGCCCTTGTATTTTGTGAATATGTTTACAGATTACAAAGGTTTCTGTGAATGGGCAGAAATGAGCAACAATCGTCTTTCCTCCATTAACCAGTACAATGTATTGGCTCATAATCTGACCATGTATGAGCTTTATTAGCCTCACGTTTCCACATTTCATACTGCAGCCCCACTCGCCAGCTTGCATTTTGCGAGTAAATTTTGAGGGCTGGCGAGTGTTGGCTGCCTGGGAGCAGGGGGAGCGAGCAAGGAGAGTATCCGGAGCCGCTTGGTTGTTCAAAGCGCGGGGAACATAACGGCTTTCAATTCAATAGCTGTTTTCCCCGCCGCGAGCCGTCCTATACAGCCCCTCCCCCTTGTCCAGTGACTTTGATTGACAGATCACCCATCCCAGGATTGGACGGGTGATCTGTCTATCAAAGTTTCCCGGACAAGGGGGGAGGGGCTGTATATGTCGGCTATTGAATTGAAAGCTGTTATGTTGCCCACGCTTTGAACAACCAGGCGGCGGCCCCAGCTCCTCTTACCCAGCACATCTAGGCTGCAATGTGGGGGGGGACTCTGGCTGCAATGTGAGGGGACACAGGCTGCATTGGTAGACATGGGCAGGCTGCATTTTTGGGCACGGATAAAGTTGTTGTTAATATTTTTATAACTTAATTCTGCATAAAACATTTAAGTGTCATTTCATGAGATTTATGAGGGCATGTCTAGGGGCAGGATTAGGGGGCGGGATATGGTAGGGGTTGGGCAGGGCAACTGGTGGCGAGTACGCCTTGAGGCCTGGCTAGTAGCTAAAAACTTGAAATTTTGAGCCCTACATACTGTATGCAACAGTCTAGGTCAGGAATTCTCAAACCTCGGCCCTCCTCCAGCTGTTGTAGAACTACACAATCCATGAGGCATTGTAAAACTCTGACATTCACAGACATGACTAGGCATGATGGGAATTGTAGTTCCTGAACTGGAGGGCCGTAGTCTGAAGACCCCTGATCTAGGTTTACGTTACTTGCATTCCTTTTCCTTATAAAGCAGTCTCTCTCCAGGCACGTCTCTCCACCCTTGTTTAGGTGCCGTCCTCTTGCTCAGACCGGACGCTGTGTGTTGATTGGACGGCACGCCACCAATGCTGACTCTGCATGTGAAGCGGAGCGGATTTCTGTGCGTTTTCTTCATCGTTCTGACCCCTCTTGTCTCTCCGCAGGAAGTTCTGGGAACAATTCATCACCATTTGCCACGAGAACAGAAGTTTGCACGGGATCACATTTGAACAGATCAAAGCCCAGCTTGAAGCCTTAGAGTTGAAGAAGACCTATGTGCTGAACCCGCTGGCCCCGGAATTCATCCCGCGGGCGCTCAGACAGCAGCATTCGGGCAACGCCGGCAAACATCAGCAGTCCCCTCCTAAGGTAACTGGTGTACATCAAACGCTTGCTCTTTACTGCAGCCCCCCCCCCCCCCCCCCCCCCCCCGTTGGCTAATATGAGGCCGAACGTTCTTTTTGTTTTGTGTCTCCGGAATGCAGAGGTATTGGACTCTGATCGACGCTTTTATATCCTGCAGATGGGTTTCACTTTACTTCACGCCCATAGGAAGACCAAGAGGAGTTCCCTTACTTCCAGTCTTAAATACACAACAGGAAGTGAAGAGGATCTCTCACACTGGAGGAGATTTACTAAGACCGGTGCACATAGAATCTGCTACAGCTGTTCATTGTAACCAATCGGCTTTCAGGTTGTGTTTTGAACAAGCTGAAGTTAGAAGCTGGTTACTATGAACAGCTGCACCAGATTCTGAGTGCTCCAGCCTTAGTAAGGCCCCTTTCACACTGGGGCGGGAGGTGCGCTGACGGTATAGCTGCACTATTTATTTATTTTTTACTAAAAATAGCGCCGCTATACCGTCGAATTGTGGTGGTATTCTGCCACTAGCGGTGTGTTTTTAACCCCTGCTAGCGGCCCAAAAAATGGTCAACACCTCCCGCAATGCGCCTCTGCAGAAACCGCTGTTTCTCATTGCTTTCAATGTGGAGGAGCGGTAAACACCCTGCTCCAAAGATGCTGCTAGCAGGACTTTTGGAGCGCTCCTGCTAGCGCACAGCCTCAGTGTGAAAGCCCTCAGGTCTTACACATTGAGACCGCAGGGCAGGAGTTTTCAGGCACTATTTTGGCGCTATGTTTAGCGCTACAAGCCTGAAAAACTCCTCAGTGTGACAGGGGCCTAAATCTTGCCTTCGCTCCTTTCATGGTAGTCTTTGGATTGTATTCCCTTCTGGTTCTTTTTTTACTCAGGGGCGATCAAAGGGTTAAGTGTGTCCCTAGGCCAACAATGATGTCAAACCTCGGCACTCCAGATGTTTTGGAACTACATTTCTTATGATGCTCATGACACTCTGCAGTGTAGTTAAGCATCGTGGGAAATGTAGTTCTAAAACATCTGGAGTGCGGAGGTTCCCCATCATTGCCTTAAGGCAAGGATTTTCAAACTACGGCCAGAGGTAGGACGGAGGATTAGGACTGCGCTCTGCGCATTGGTTATTTAAGTATAATGTATTTGTCAAAAAATAAAGGTTTACGATCGCTTCAATGGGCAAGGTTGGCAGGTGGGTGGACTATCTGTCCACCTCTGGCCAAAAATGTTGCAGCCTTTAGGCAAAGTATTCACGGCATCTGTACAGCCCTGTTGGGTGGCTGGGGGGGCGGGGGGTAAAACCACTGCTCATCCGCACGTCTGAGAGTACTAAGAGACCCAGTGTAGTTTACCTGTGACGTGGACACTGGATAAGATCGACATCTTAAAAATCGCTTCCTTGTGTTTCCAGGGCAAAGGTCATCACAATCAGAATGAGCACTTTCAAGGCGAAGCGATGGGTAAGCCGTTTTCCTTTCTTCTGATTTTCACCACACATGGAATTCCCTCTCCATACATGGGAGATAGCGCATGTTTGGTTACTTTAGATGATATTTTGTAGACTCCTGGAAATTGAGCATTACATCCAGAAACACATCAGAGGTAGATAAATATAAAGACCATTGATGGGTGAAATGGATATTTAGACTTCTCATTTTTTTCCCGACGTGCACCAGAAACTTTCCAACGGTGCAGCCGGCTGGTCACAAAGGACAGATAACGTCTGATTGCTTCAATGGCTTTGGAGGATTGGAGCAACGTGATGACATCACTTCCAGTCCAGGGTGGATGTAAGCAATGGAACCCAAAGTCGCTTGACAAGTCACACCCAACGATTCCCGATGGGTACCATTCATATCTGTGAGACTTCTGTGCGATCCTGCGCTGCTTTGGTCTGACTTTCATGCAACTTTAGGGCCATAGACTTCAATGTAAACTCTCAAAAGTTGTAATGAAAGTCACACCTGCATGATATAAATGCGACTTGTATGTGACTTTGTAAAGCCCAATTAATCACATGTCCCAGCCCTTCCCTTCTGCAGAGAAGCCCCTCCCGAGCTAATTGTCCATCTCTGTTCCTGGTGTCCCTTCTGCAACAGAAATAAGCCCCAACCCTAGCCATGTTCCTGTTGGCTGGCCGTAGCCCTGTTGGCTGGCCGTAGCCCTGTTGGCAGGCCGTAGCGCCGTCCCTGTCTTTAGGCCGTAGCGCCGTCCCTAGGCCATGGCCATAACACTAGCCATAATCACTGCAGCAGGGAAAGGAATTGTCACACCCTGTATGTTATCATTGGTCAAAGTCGCAACAAAGTCACACTCATCCAAAGTCGCATCAAGTTGCACTGTAATGTCACAATGGAAATTGCACAATTTTGAAGTCGCGCAAGTGTCATTGTAGTTTTAGTGTTTTGTCAGCACTCCGCTTTTTATCCAGTAGCAGAGAGAGCTCCGAGTATTTATCAGCTCACCTATATAAAGGCATGTGAGCAGCTGAGAATAATGAGGTCTGGCTACCAGGTAAGATGTGGCCCTAGGAATTGAGGCTTTATCCCACCCAAAGCTCTGCAAAGCCTCTGAGCTCCAGGACCCAGATCAGAACTTATAAAGATTCTGAGAAGACAAGTTGGTTTTCTCCACATAGGCTCGGGTGACATCCTGGCACTTTTGTGTAGTGAAGTCCCTAGACATGAGAATATCACGATGGCTGGAAGCTGCAGTGATGTGGATTCTGCAGTATTTCTATCTTATTATTATACGAGCGCTTCATTTATTATCTTATCTTTCTTTATAAGAGTTTTATATAGCAAGAAAGTGCTCCATAATGATTAGTGTGATGATACGTTGTGCACTGGTGAGAAGACATCTGGTGTTCTAAGTTTTTTTTTTTTTCTCCTTTTTCTGTTGTAGTTCAACCCAACCCATCTGTGCTGATTGGCAACCCTATCCGAGCGTACACCCCTCCGATGGGTCCACACACCAACATGGGGAAATCTCCGAGCCCCGTGCAGAGAATAGATCCTCACACCGGGACCAGCATCCTCTACGTCCCGGCTGTCTACGGGGGGAATATGGTGATGTCCGTTCCTTTACCTGTAAGTACCTGCCCCTCTAATTGGTGCCTTACACAGTCCTGTCCAATCAACTCAGAGGTTAGAATATTGATTTCAGACAACGTATTTGTTTCTTACAAAGAGGGGATAAGTAGGATTTGTCTGTACGCAATTGATTCCCTTTGCCTTTTGAAGAGTTGGGCCCTTCAGAGTTGGGCCCTTCAGAGTTGCTGCAGGGGGTAAAGGGCACCCATTTCCCCAACAAAAGAAGCCTAAAGGAAAAGGCTGCAAAGTCTTCGTCTCTCTTTTTTTTATTTGCCACTCCCTCAACCTCATGGAAATCCTCGAACCTTCCGAGAGGTTGGCTTCTACTGAGTCTTTAGAGGTGGGCCCTTTAGAGGTGGGCCCTTTAGAGGTGGGCCCTTTAGAGGTGGGCCCTTTAGAGGTGGGCCCTTTAGAGGTGGGCCCTTTAGAGGTGGGCCCTTTAGAGGTGGGCCCTTTAGAGGTGGGCCCTTTAGAGGTGGGCCCTTTAGAGGTGGGCCCTTTAGAATTAAGCTCCCAAGACCTCACAAATTGATGACGAAATGCGTAGGAAAGGACTTCCAGGTGACTTACCTCGGAGTGAACGGCGGCCATAAGCCTCTCCTTTTTTATGACACATGTTCGTTTAGTACTGTAAGTATTTATTTTTAGGATTTTAGGCAGCGCTGTTCCACAGTTTTTTGTTGTAAGTTTCATAGTTCATTCCAAGGGGTTCACAAATTTTTTCCTCTGCCACTGTATGTGGGGTGTTTACTTTACAAAATAAAAATTCTCATATTTTTCTCACACGACCAAATTTATATGTCTGGGTGCCCCATCCCTAGTGCAACATGGGCTCCTAAAAGTTCCATCTGAACCGCATCTAAATTCCAGTTGAGCGGCTGGATTGGAGATTTGCACTGGACATGTGTGCTGGGGAATATTTCGGACCCACCTTGTACTTGGCTTTGTATTGATATATTATTGATCAGTGGCATTTTATCTGAATGGTATTGCTGGTCTGATTTTTCTCCTCTTGTAACCAACAACCTTCCAATTCCAGGTCCCATGGCCGCCCAACTACCAGGGCCGCTTCTCGGTGGACCCGCGGCTGATGACCCACCCAGCTATGGCATACAACATGAACCTGCTTCAAGGCCATGGCCGGGGTTCCCCCATTCCCTTCGGTCTCGGCCATCACTCGCCCGTCAATGTCGGACAGCAGATGCCGCACACAGACAAAGATCAGCATGAGCTCAACCGCAATGGTATGTATTGTCCCTTCTATTACCCCGGGAGCAAAGAACCCATCATTCTGTTCACTACTGTCTACTCTATAGATGAGGCCTCCAAACTGTGGCCCTTTGCTTGTCTTTAACCAGCAATTGAGGATCTTTTCCTGCCACTGATACCAGAAACTGTTCCCCTGCCACTGACACCAATGATGGGACACTATTCCTCCCCTGGGACACTATTCCTCCCACTGACACCAATGATGGGACACTATTCCTCCCACTGACACCAATGATGGGACACTATTCCTCCCACTGACACCAAGGATGGGACACTATTCCTCCCACTGACACCAAGGATGGGACACTATTCCTCCCACTGACACCAAGGATGGGACACTATTCCTCCCACTGACACCAAGGATGGGACACTATTCCTCCCACTGACACCAAGGATGGGACACTATTCCTCCCACTGACACCAAGGATGGGACACTATTCCTCCCACTGACACCAAGGATGGGACACTATTCCTCCCACTGACACCAAGGATGGGACACTATTCCTCCCACTGACACCAAGGATGGGACACTATTCCTCCCACTGACACCAAGGATGGGACACTATTCCTCCCACTGACACCAAGGATGGGACACTATTCCTCCCACTGACACCAAGGATGGGACACTATTCCTCCCACTGACACCAATGAAGGGACACTATTCCTCCCACTGACACCAAGGATGGGACACTATTCCTCCCACTGACACCAATGAGGCACTATTCCTAATCACCCAAAGGGGAGTATTTTTTTTTCAGCAAAAGTGGAGTTAGTCTAGGGGGCACTGCTCTGCTGTTTGAGGAATCTACACAGTGCCAGTTGTACCCGTAAGACAAAAACCCTCCTCTGTAGTGTGTGGCGGGGTAAGGGGGTTTTTGCCACCTTTTGTCTGTTCAGCGGAAGATGACTTTTTATATTGAATTGCTGAGCTTTTCTACTAATTACCTTCTCCGTGTTTCTTCAGGTAAAAATGAGAACAGCCCGTCGTCTGAAATGAATAAGCTGCGAACTCCGGAGAAGAAGCCTTTGGAATGTAAAGGGGTAACGGAACATTTCTCTATTTACTGTTAAAGCCGGAGTAAAAAATAATGGGTATGCCGTCCCTTCAGAGCGCATGTGCCGGTGATGTCATTGGCTGAGTCCCGTGTGCCTATTATAGGCTTAGCTGTAGGTACAAGGTAAAAAGTGAAGGTCGGGAAGGGCATGCCAGAAAACGACATGGCCGCCTCTGATTGGACCATTTTTTTGGGGGTACAAATTTGGATGGGAACCTCTTGTGGGACTTTGAAAGGCCGAGAGTCAAATTTAAATCATTAATTGTATCAAATAATTGTTTATTAGAGTAAAGTTAAAATTATTTCATGATAAATGAAAATATAAATAAAAACACAAAGGAATAAAGAATGGTTACAGCAGTAATGCGAAACCGAACCACTTGAATTTGTCCTGATGTATGGAACAGGACAAAAGTTCCCAACGCGTTTCAAGGTGAAAGACCTCTTCATCAGGGACTGGTGGTTATTTTTTTTTGGGGGGGGGGGGGGGGGGGGGGGTTATGACCCTGAAAGGGGCCAGACGCATGAGCAGGGGATGGCTGTGGATCTTCTCATGCTATACATGAATCCTATGTATTGCATGTAGGGGGGTGGCGTGGAGAGAGGGGGCGGAGCCCGGGTGCCCCTAATGGATGCCACTGATTGGGTAACTGTTGGCACATGAAAGCTTGTGCTGTCAGTCGCATCCAATCAGCTTCTCCATTTTTTGATCCGTACAGGAAGACTAAAGGGAGAAGCCGATTGGTGTCCTTTGCTAGTTCAGTCATGTGATGTGTCTGTATGAGAGTTATCGGCACCCAGAGCTGTAAAAATAATGTATTTCTTTATTCGATACAAATTAAAACCATCAACTTCAATATAAAAAAAATGTCAATCAATGCATCGCATCTGGATTCTATCATAAGGGTTGTCGTCAATGGTATTAAACCTCAACACGTTTCAACTCGTGAAGTCTTCATCAGGAGGTAAACAATAAATAACCAACGATGCATGAAAATAATAAGTGCGTGTCCACAGAAGCTCCCGGTGGATTTTGAGAAGATGCAAGAGATGCTTTGATCACTTTTGTTGCACTTGGATATTTTGTGCTGGACTTTTCCAGATCTTTCCACATACACCAGATGTTTAAAGAGGAGGTCCAGTAAATACTGTAGCTGCTGACTTTTAATATTGGGACACTTGCCTGTCCTGGGAATCCCAGCGATGTCGGCACCCCAGCCGATGTTGCCATTGGCTCTCGGGTGTTGCCATAGCCTGCAAGGGACAACGGCGGGGAAGCATTGCGGCTTCACAGTCGGTTCCATACTGTGCATGCGCAAAGTGCGCTACGCTTTGTGAATGGCCCAGCGCCGGTGGTAGGAGGTCGCCGCAGCCATGTCTTTCAGACGTAGGGAAGGCTACCTGTCCCCTCCCCCCAGAAAGGTGCCTTTTGTGGCACCAAAGGGGGGGGCAGATTAGCGGAGCTTCCACTTTTGGGTGGAACTCCGCTTTAATATCTTTTCTGTGTGTTGTGGCTGGGTTTAGTATCTCTTGCATTACACCAAAATCCACCTGGAGCTTCTGTGGACACGCACACATTCTTTTCATGCAACATTGGTGTTCATTTGTTGTTTACCTCCTGATGAAGAGTTGAAACGTGTTGAGGTTCAGTATTATTGAAGACAACCCTGTATGATGGAATCCAGATAGGATGTGTATCTTTTGATTGCATTTATTTTTTATATTGAAGTTTATGGCTTTAATCCTGTATTGAATAAATATATTTTTTACTATTATTTTTTTTTTTTTTTTTTTTATAATGCTCTGGGTGTCTATACAAAGTCATTCCATGCTCTTGTACTCAATGTTGCACTAGGGATGGGGCACCCAGACGACATAATTTGGTCAGGTGAGAACAATAAGCGTATTTTTATTTTGTGTAGTAAACACCCCATATAAGTATAATAAACACCACATACTGTGGCAGGAATAAATATGTGAACCCCTTAGAATTAACTATATGAAACTTCCAACAAAACAGTGCTGCCTTAAATCCTAAAAATAAATACTTGCCGCGTTAAGGGAAATGTTTCATAAAGGAGGGGCTGATGGTTGTCGTTCACTCCAAGTCAGAGATATGACGTCACCTGGTAGACCTTCCCTACGCGTTGCGTCATCAATTTGTGACGTCTGATGGGCCCAAGTCTGATGGGCGAATTTTTTTTTAAATGATGGGGATCTCATTGTTGCACATCGGAGTAGATTCTGTCCGGATAGCATTTCATTTTTGTTTTATTTGTCTTTTAGGGTGACTTGGACCCAAACGCACAATCCAGGAGCCCCGAGTCTCGAGCCAATCTTGGTTTCCCCAATCCTAAATTTCATCGTAAAGATAACCCCAACCAGAGGCCAGTCAACATCCACCTGACACCTCCTCACCCGCAGTACCCCATGCCCAATCGCCCCTTCCAGCATATGTCTGCGATGCCAAGGCAGCAGTTCCCTCTACAGCAGCAGCAGCAGAACCTCCTCCCGCAGCAGCAGAACCACCTATCTGAGCTACAGAACCAAATCCCTCCCCCTCCTTCCCCACAGGCCCCCGTCCTCCCCCAACACAACCATTTAATCCAGCAGCCTCCACAGCAGAACCCTCAGCTCTCCCCAGCCTTCCAACCCGGCCAGTCTTTCTTCAACACAGCCATGCCGCACCGGCCACCTTCGCCCACTATGGATGGTATGGTCCCTGAACAGCCGCCTCCTTCCATGCTGCAGGACGTCAATAACCCTCTTCGTTCCATGACCCAAAACAACCCCATGATGTCCTCCCACATCAACAGCTACATGGAGGAAGCACATCCACCTATGGCAGCTGGTGAAGCATTAGGTGAGCGCCATACGGTTTTGTGGTGTGATGTTGTAGCCGAGTCAACAAGGAAATAACACATGTATAGGCTTATAGGTCAGTGGTGGTGAACCTCGGCACCCCAGATGTTTGGGAACTACATTTCCCATGATGCTCATGCACTCTGCAGTGTAGTGGAGCATCATGGGATATGTAGTTCCAAAAAATTCTTGGTTGCCAAGGTTCACCATCACTGACCTAGGTTCTCGTTTTACCATTTTGTCATTCCACCATACAAACAAGACGTGGTTCTAATTCCCTCCCCCATGTGCGTTTTCCTAGATCGTATACACAGCAATGTGGCCCTGGAGACCCTGAGGCAGCAACAGTCGCGGATCCAGCAGTGGAATGAACACAATGCCTTTCTGAGCCAAGCCAACCTGCCATTCCCTCACCACCCCCACCACATGCAGGCCATGGGCCTGGCCCATCAGCAGCTGGTCCGACCCAACTGGAAGATACCCGGCGGGGGAGAAGAGGAGGCAGAGATCACCTACTCCAGGTAAAAATAAAAAAAGGGCCACGTCTACCGCCAAATTATCCTAGGATAACCCAGCAAGGGGCCCCATTCAATCTACAGAGGGCCACACTTGGTAATACCAATTATAAATAATATTTAGAACTTATTTTTGTTCACGGATTACATTTTTGCATCATGTGAGAGTTGAAGTTGCCAAACTGTAAAATGAGAAAAATAATTTTCACCATAATGATTTAACCGTTTCCCGCCTGGCCTATGGGCGAATGAAGCCGCCGGGGGCCGGCCTTTAGTTGACCCGGTGGACGTCATTTGACGTCCTCATGGATCGGGTCGCACAGTGGCGTGATCTGTCACCGGTTGCATCCAGCGGACACAGCGGATGGCTGCTCGCTGTACCGGCCCACTGCCGGTGCCATGTAACCACAAAGTGACCCCAATCCGCTTCTTCTGGGGTCTTTCAGCGACGCTCCTGGCTCTTCTTTTTTGAGTGCCCCGTTGGAGAGCCACTGTCCATCGGGGGCACTCGTGCGGGCGCGCTCCCATGTCCTGCATCCATTGACACAGACGGAAGGACGCGGCTCCCACGTCATTGGATTTGATTGACCACAGTGGGAGCCAATGGCTGCACTGCTTTCGATCCAATTAGGACCCAAGACACCAGCTGGAACTGGTGTGCTCGTCCCCGTCTCTGGTTAAGACTGGGTTCAAATAAGTAAAAGGGGGTTTTGGGGGGCAGCTGCAACACAGGAGATGACATTAAGGTGAAAATCCATGAGGGTTTACAACCCCTTTAACCTAGTAATGCTGGTGGTCAGCGACTTATAGCGAGATTGTGGTGGAAAATCGGACACAAACCGACACTTTGTGGGAACTAGTGACACTAATGCAGTGATCGGTGCTAAAAAAAAAAAATATGCACTGTACTAATGACACTGGCTGGGAAGGGGTTAACATCATGGGCCAATCGAAGGGGTTAAATGTGTGCCCAGCCAGTGTTTATGTACTGTGTGTGCCGCTTTTACTGAGGGAAGACATGGCTTCTAGTCCCTGCTTTGCAGGAGTACAAAATCCATCCCTTCCCCTCGTCAGAACTGCGATCTGCCTTGTTGACATAGGCAGATTACCATTCTGTGTGGGTTACCAATGATCGGTGGGTGACGGAGGACATCCAGTGTCTGGCACCCACAGATCGGCTTCTGCTGTATATAATCACAGCAGAAGCGGCACGCCCCCTGCAGGCGAAAGTGAAGAGTTAAGTATATGTACATAAAGCTGGCCAGGTGGTTAAAGAATACAGCAAATTACTGCCAGGCCAGGAACCCATGTTTTCCGTACTTTGAGCTATTGGGTAGAAAAGGTTGCGGGTCTCCTGTGCCCATCAATTACAGCAGTTTTGTCCATCCCTCATACTGGGTACAGGAGAAGGAATATTTGTAATAAGTTGGCTGTGTGGAGTGTCCTAACCACCCCATTACCTTTTGCTGTTTCTCAGGTTTCAGGAGTTTCTGCGGGAGTTGTCACAGCAGGACCAAGGCGATGGCAGAGACCTTCCGGAGATGCCCCCTCCACAGTCTAGACTGTTACAGTACAGACAGGTCCAGCCACGGAGCCCACCATCACTCGCCTCCCCTTCCTCCAACCACAGCGGTCATTTCCCCACCTTCACCGACAACACCCGAGACATGGACATGACCAACAACCCCGCCTTCCCCCAACACATGGCCAACGTCTACAACAGCCCCTACACCCTTCCTTCCGATCACATGACCCCCCCACCGCCTATGAAATACCTGCAGCACGACGGCTCCTGGGCCTACGCCAACCTACAGCAGAACCCCCTCATGGGACAGGGTTTTCATTACGGCCTTCCCACCTTACAGCATAGACCACCACAGAACCCCTTCATCCATGTTCCCAACCATCAGCCGCCAGCTGGACCAGAAGCATTTCAGCCCCCTGCCCCCCGCGCAGTGTCCAACGCGTCGCTCCACAATCTAGAAGAGGTAACTGGGTCTTTCTTTTACAGTTTTTGTTTTTTGGTGACAGTGATTTCAGTTTTCTAGGTTATTGTTTCTGCTATTACAAACTGATAGCTTGGAAAGTAGGTGGAGCGACCCTAAAGTATTCGGCACCTCATCCCTATTAAATTGGTAATAGCAACAACACAGTGATTGGGGTTATGACGGTGCCCAAAACAAAGAAAAACATGTAAATATTATAAAATAGAAATTTTATTACATATCCCCCTGAAGAAGCCATTGTTGGCGAAACATGTAGGGATACAACATCTAGTATTGACCACTTCATGTACACGGATACTATTGGCCAGAAAAATAATTTTGTAATATGCTCTGCTAATAATTTTTATTAAACCCTATATGTGATTTTTTTTTTATGTAATAAAATTTCTATTTTATAATATTTATGCAAATTATATAAAACATCAACACATAATGGGGTTCATTAAAATTATTAGCGGAGCATATTAGAAATTATTTTGCTGGTCAGTAGTATCCGTTTACATGAAGTGGTCAATACTAGATGTCGGATCCCTACATGTTTCGCCAACAATGGCTTCTTCAGGTTATGTGGTCCGTATAAATTCCCTGAAGAAGCTATTGTTGGCGAAACATGTAGGAACACAACATCTAGTATTGACAATTTCATGTATACGGATACTATTGACCAGCAAAATAATTTGTAATATGTTCTGCTAATAGTTTCAACGAACCTTATATGCGTTGATGTTTTATGTAATTGCGTAAATATTATATAATATTTTATTGCATATAGGGTTCATTCAAATTATTAGCAGAGCATATTACAAATGATTTTTCTGATCAATAGTATCTGTAAACACATGAAGTGTTCAATACTAGACAGGGCCGGCCTTTGGGGTGTGCGAACTGTGCGGCCGCACAGGGCGCCATGGGCAACAGGGGCGCCGTGCGACCATCACAGCTCACAGAATGTGAGTGGTAGCAGGGCCGGGCCGGCGCTACCACTAGGCGGACTAGGATGCACTGCCACTTAGGGGCGCCGCTGACTCTTGCCTCACCTCTTCCTCCTCATTGTCGTTCCCCAGGCTCCTGGCAGAGGATAGAGGGGCCCCAAACAGCCTCTTTGTGTATGTTTAGGTGACCAGGGGGTAAGGGGTGAAGATGGGTGGGGTGCCACAGGATTAGCTCGCACAGGGCGCCTGAACACCTAAGGCCGTCCCTGATACTAGATATCGTATCTCTACATGTTTCGCCAGCAATGGCTTCTTCAGGGGGTATGGTGGTCTGTATATATCCCCCTGAAGAAACATGTAGAGCTACGACATCTAGTATTGACCACTTCATGTGTTTACGGATACTATTGACCAGCAAAATAATTTGGAAATAGGCTCTGCTAATAATTTTTATGATACGTATATGTGTTTTTTTATATAATTTTTTTGTTTTATGTAATAAAATTTCTATTTTATAATTACACAATTACATAAAACATCAACTCATATAGGGTTCAATAAAATTATTAGCAGAGCCTATTAAAATGATTTTTCTGGTCAATAGTATCTGTTTTAGATGAAGTGGTCAATACTATATCTTGTATCCCTACATGTTTCGCCAACAATTGCTTCTTATGGGGATTTATACGGACCACCATATCCCCTGAAGAGGCCATTGTTGGTGAAACATGTAGGGTTACGACATGTTTTATTATTATTACGTATTTTTATTATAATTACGTATTTTTCTTTCCCAATCTACAAACTGGGAACAGGTCTTGTGTAGGATTTTGGAAACTAGAATGTAAAATGAATGTTTATTTGTAAAGGAAACTACAGAGAGCCGTTTTGGGTGGAGCAACCCTTTAATTTGTAGAAGGATTTAGGCCTCGTGTACACATGCGCACTTAAGCATACACCCGTGTGAGGGTTGTGTTTGCCGATATGGAGATGCTCAGGTGTTCCATGCATCCCCGTGCAGGCAGTCCCTTTCATATCGATTGGGACGCAGCTACTGGTCCCAATTTGACAGTCGTGTGGGTGAGCATGCGTGTCCCAGAATGCAAACAGTGTGAATTCGGGGACAGGTGTCAAATTGGGAGCAGCGGCTGTGTGTGTGCTTCCGCTTTTTACAATTGGCATGAATAGGGAGGGGCTTAGCCGTGTTCAGGAAGATGGCGTCTGGGTTTAACAGGCTTGCTAGTTTTGAGGGGGTTCCTCTCCTGCAGAGACTTAGGGTTAGGGCTCTAAGAAAGAGGGGAACACCCTCGAAACCTGTTGGATTCAGAAGCCATCTTCCTGAGACAAGGAATGTGTGCTCGATCGGGCGACAACACACATTCTCCTTGTCTCAGGAAGATGGCATCTGGATTGAACAGGCTCATGCGTTTTGAAGGGAGGGGTCCCCTCTTTTTCAAAGCCATAAGGCATTATGGTTGGTGCTTTGAGAAAGAGGGGAAACCCTTCGAAGCCTGTAAGCCTGTTGAATCCAGAAGCCATCTTCCTGAGACGGGTGTGTGCAGTCGATCTGGCGACATAGTCTTTGGTTGTCTGTGATGAGCCTGTGATAGCTTGTATGCTATGCCTGTGTGAACGAGGCCTTGGGTGTGTGGGGGGGGGCGGGTCTATGATGCTGCATGGAGTGTGTACAGTTTATATCTTTGTTTTGTTATGCAATGTGGGTTCATTTAAATTCAGTTAAAACTTGGTTATGAATATAGAGAATAAGGGGGGTGAAACCCCCCCCCCCCCCCCGGACGGTTTTTATTGCCGTCTATAACCCTGCCCCCCATCTGTATTTGTCACCGGGACTTTACTTGACCTTCAGGCAATTTTCTGGCCATTTTTTGTTTACAAACGTCAGTATTTTTATTGCTAGAAAAATTAGAACCCCCAAAACGGTATACTTATTTTTTTTTTTTTTTTTTTTTTTTAAGCAGAGGCCCTAAAGAATAAAATGGTGGGTTTTTGCAATTTTTATGTCGCATGGTATTTGCGGAGCAGTTTTTAAACACAATTTTTTTTTTTTTTGAGGGGGGAAAAAAAAATCACACTTTTGCATTGTAATGCAAAAAAATAACAATGTATAACCCAGTTTTTTTTTTGTTAAATATAAAAGGGGATGTTGTATCGAATAAATAGATACCCAACATGTCACGCTTTAAAATTGTTCTAGCGCTAGAATTATTTCTCTCGCTCTAATGTACGATACCCCTCATGTGTGATGCGAACGCCGTTTACATGTATGTGCGCGACCTATGTATGCGTTCACGTCTGTGCGCGAGCTTGGATGGGATGGGGCACATTAATTTAAAAAAATAAAAATAAAATCTTTTTTTTTTTTTTTTTTTTTTTTTTTACACTGTCCCTTTTATTTTTATTCTTTTTACAAGGAATATAATCATCCCTTGTAATAGAAATAAGAGGTGACAGGTCCTCTTTATGGAGATCTCATGTAATAGAAATAAGAGATGACAGGTCCTCTTTATGGAGATCTCATGTAATAGAAATAAGGATGACAGGTCCTCTTTATGGAGAGATCTCATGTAATAGAAATAAGAGGTGACAGGTCCTCTTTATGGAGATCTCATGTAATAGAAATAAGAGATGACAGGTCCTCTTTATGGAGATCTCATGTAATAGAAATAAGAGGTGACAGGTCCTCTTTATGGAGAGATCTCATGTAATAGAAATAAGAGGTGACAGGTCCTCTTTATGGAGATCTCATGTAATAGAAATAAGAGATGACAGGTCCTCTTTATGGAGATCTCATGTAATAGGAATAAGAGGTGACAGGTCCTCTTTATGGAGAGATCTCATGTAATAGGAATAAGAGGTGACAGGTCCTCTTTATGGAGAGATCTCATGTAATAGAAATAAGAGATGACAGGTCCTCTTTATGGAGAGATCTCATGTAATAGAAATAAGAGATGACAGGTCCTCTTTATGGAGAGATCTCATGTAATAGAAATAAGAGATGACAGGTCCTCTTTATGGAGAGATCTCATGTAATAGAAATAAGAGATGACAGGTCCTCTTTATGGAGATCTCATGTAATAGAAATAAGAGGTGACAGGTCCTCTTTATGGAGATCTCATGTAATAGAAATAAGAGATGACAGGTCCTCTTTATGGGGATCTCATGTAATAGAAATAAGAGATGACAGGTCCTCTTTATGGAGATCTCATGTAATAGGAATAAGAGGTGACAGGTCCTCTTTATGGAGATCTCATGTAATAGAAATAAGGATGACAGGTCCTCTTTATGGAGATCTCATGTAATAGAAATAAGAGATGACAGGTCCTCTTTATGGAGATCTCATGTAATAGAAATAAGAGATGACAGGTCCTCTTTATGGAGATCTCATGTAATAGAAATAAGAGGTGACAGGTCCTCTTTATGGAGATCTCGTGTAATAGAAATAAGGATGACAGGTCCTCTTTATGGAGAGATCTCATGTAATAGAAATAAGAGGTGACAGGTCCTCTTTATGGAGATCTCATGTAATAGAAATAAGAGATGACAGGTCCTCTTTATGGAGATCTCATGTAATAGAAATAAGAGGTGACAGGTCCTCTTTATGGAGATCTCGTGTAATAGAAATAAGAGATGACAGGTCCTCTTTATGGAGAGATCTCATGTAATAGAAATAAGAGATGACAGGTCCTCTTTATGGGGAGATCTCATGTAATAGAAATAAGAGATGACAGGTCCTCTTTATGGAGATCTCATGTAATAGAAATAAGAGATGACAGGTCCTCTTTATGGAGATCTCATGTAATAGAAATAAGAGATGACAGGTCCTCTTTATGGAGATCTCATGTAATAGAAATAAGAGATGACAGGTCCTCTTTATGGGGATCTCATGTAATAGAAATAAGAGATGACAGGTCCTCTTTATGGAGATCTCATGTAATAGGAATAAGAGGTGACAGGTCCTCTTTATGGGGATCTCATGTAATAGAAATAAGAGATGACAGGTCCTCTTTATGGGGATCTCATGTAATAGAAATAAGAGATGACAGGTCCTCTTTATGGAGATCTCATGTAATAGGAATAAGAGGTGACAGGTCCTCTTTATGGGGATCTCATGTAATAGAAATAAGAGGTGACAGGTCCTCTTTATGGAGATCTCATGTAATAGAAATAAGAGATGACAGGTCCTCTTTATGGAGAGATCTCATGTAATAGAAATAAGAGATGACAGGTCCTCTTTATGGAGATCTCATGTAATAGAAATAAGAGATGACAGGTCCTCTTTATGGAGATCTCATGTAATAGAAATAAGAGATGACCGGTCCTCTTTATGGAGATCTCCTGTAATAGAAATAAGAGATGACAGGTCCTCTTTATGGAGATCTCATGTAATAGAAATAAGAGGTGACAGGTCCTCTTTATGGAGAGATCTCATGTAATAGGAATAAGAGGTGACAGGTCCTCTTTATGGAGATCTCATGTAATGGAAATAAGAGATGACAGGTCCTCTTTATGGAGATCTCATGTAATAGAAATAAGAGATGACAGGTCCTCTTTATGGAGATCTCATGTAATAGAAATAGGAGATGACAGGTCCTCTTTATGGAGATCTCATGTAATAGGAATAAGAGGTGACAGGTCCTCTTTATGGAGATCTCATGTAATAGGAATAAGAGGTGACAGGTCCTCTTTATGGAGAGATCTCATGTAATAGGAATAAGAGGTGACAGGTCCTCTTTATGGAGAGATCTCATGTAATAGGAATAAGAGGTGACAGGTCCTCTTTATGGAGATCTCATGTAATAGAAATAAGAGATGACAGGTCCTCTTTATGGAGATCTCATGTAATAGAAATAAGAGATGACAGGTCCTCTTTATGGGGATCTCATGTAATAGAAATAAGAGATGACAGGTCCTCTTTATGGAGAGATCTCATGTAATAGAAATAAGAGATGACAGGTCCTCTTTATGGAGATCTCATGTAATAGAAATAAGAGATGACAGGTCCTCTTTATGGGGATCTCATGTAATAGAAATAAGAGATGACAGGTCCTCTTTATGGAGATCTCCTGTAATAGAAATAAGAGATGACAGGTCCTCTTTATGGAGATCTCATGTAATAGAAATAAGAGGTGACAGGTCCTCTTTATGGAGAGATCTCAGGTAATAGAAATAAGAGATGACAGGTCCTCTTTATGGAGATCTCATGTAATAGAAATAAGAGATGACAGGTCCTCTTTATGGAGATCTCATGTAATAGAAATAAGAGATGACCGGTCCTCTTTATGGAGATCTCATGTAATAGAAATAAGAGATGACAGGTCCTCTTTATGGGGATCTCATGTAATAGAAATAAGAGATGACAGGTCCTCTTTATGGAGAGATCTCATGTAATAGGAATAAGAGGTGACAGGTCCTCTTTATGGAGAGATCTCATGTAATAGAAATAAGAGATGACAGGTCCTCTTTATGGGGATCTCATGTAATAGAAATAAGAGATGACAGGTCCTCTTTATGGAGAGATCTCATGTAATAGAAATAAGGGGTGACAGGTCCTCTTTATGGAGAGATCTCATGTAATAGGAATAAGAGATGACAGGTCCTCTTTATGGAGAGATCTCATGTAATAGAAATAAGAGATGACAGGTCCTCTTTATGGAGATCTCATGTAATAGAAATAAGAGATGACAGGTCCTCTTTATGGAGATCTCATGTAATAGGAATAAGAGATGACAGGTCCTCTTTATGGAGATCTCATGTAATAGAAATAAGAGATGACAGGTCCTCTTTATGGAGATCTCATGTAATAGAAATAAGAGATGACAGGTCCTCTTTATGGAGATCTCATGTAATAGGAATAAGAGATGACAGGTCCTCTTTATGGAGATCTCATGTAATAGAAATAAGAGATGACAGGTCCTCTTTATGGAGATCTCATGTAATAGGAATAAGAGGTGACAGGTCCTCTTTATGGAGATCTCATGTAATAGGAATAAGAGGTGACAGGTCCTCTTTATGGAGAGATCTCATGTAATAGGAATAAGAGGTGACAGGTCCTCTTTATGGAGAGATCTCATGTAATAGGAATAAGAGGTGACAGGTCCTCTTTATGGAGATCTCATGTAATAGAAATAAGAGATGACAGGTCCTCTTTATGGGGATCATGTAATAGAAATAAGAGATGACAGGTCCTCTTTATGGGGATCTCATGTAATAGAAATAAGAGATGACAGGTCCTCTTTATGGAGATCTCATGTAATAGGAATAAGAGGTGACAGGTCCTCTTTATGGAGATCTCATGTAATAGAAATAAGAGGTGACAGGTCCTCTTTATGGAGATCTCATGTAATAGAAATAAGAGATGACAGGTCCTCTTTATGGAGATCTCATGTAATAGGAATAAGAGGTGACAGGTCCTCTTTATGGAGATCTCATGTAATAGAAATAAGAGATGACAGGTCCTCTTTATGGGGATCTCATGTAATAGAAATAAGAGATGACAGGTCCTCTTTATGGGGATCTCATGTAATAGAAATAAGAGATGACAGGTCCTCTTTATGGAGAGATCTCATGTAATAGAAATAAGAGATGACAGGTCCTCTTTATGGAGATCTCATGTAATAGAAATAAGAGATGACAGGTCCTCTTTATGGAGATCTCCTGTAATAGAAATAAGAGATGACAGGTCCTCTTTATGGAGATCTCATGTAATAGAAATAAGAGATGACAGGTCCTCTTTATGGGGATCTCATGTAATAGAAATAAGAGGTGACAGGTCCTCTTTATGGCAGTTTTACTGTATATAATTTTATTTAAAGTGATTGTAAGGCTTTGTTTTTTATTAAATAACATGTCACACCTCCACTGTGCAGAGCGGCCCCCGATCCTCCTTCTGGGGTCCCCCGGCGGCGCTGGTATCTCCTCCCCGCATTATATAATCCCCTAGGACAGGGATATGCAATTAGCGGACCTCCAGATGTTGCAAAACTACAAATCCCATCATGCCTCTGCCTCTGGGTGTCATGCTTGTGGCTGTCAGAGCCTTGCTATGCCTCATGGGATTTGTAGTTCTGCAACAGCTGGAGGTCCGCTAATCGCTTCTCCTAGGGCAGGGATATGCAATCTCCCGGGTGGGGGGGGGGGTTTCCCGAGTCCAGTATTTGCCGAATGTAGCACTTGGCCCCGCCCTCTGACGCCGGCGTCATTGGATTTGATTAACAGCAGCGGGAACCAATGGCTGTGCTGCTTATCAATCTATCCTATCAAGAGCCGAGAACCCCGGGCAGAGGGAAAGCAGCAATGCGTCTCCAGGACTCGGGTGAGTAAAAAGGGGGGGTGGGGGGGGGGGGGGGGGGGGTCATTAACACTTTTTTATTTTTTTTCACCTTGATGCATTAAGGTGAAAAAAAAACAGGAGGGTTTTCAAGCCCTTAACCGGAAGTGATGTCATGACGTCGCTCCAGTCCTCCAAGGCCATAGAGGTTGTCAAAGACTATCTAGTCTTATATCGCCTCTGTGACCAGCTTTCCACATCGTCGGATCGTTTCTCGGGTGCACCGGTAAAACGCTAAGCACAGGAAATGCTGGTGGTGGGGTTGTCTCCCGTCTCCCATCCCCTACTCCCCCCCCCCCCCCCACTTCTAAAAACTTTTATGGGGCTCAGGAGAAAGCCGGCCGCCGGCTAAAGAACAAAAATACTTGGGTTGTGGCTGAGAGCTTTGTCCAGAACGCCGGTAAACCACAACCTTTTATTGCGGTCGGCAAGTGGGTAAGCCGATCTCTAAGGTTGTCCTTGTGACTGAGGAATTTCCTCTTCCTGATTTTTGGACAGGAAGTGGCGAAAAATCTCCCCGACGGAACACTTCCTGGGGGGGGTTCTAACCCTTCCCTCTGCAAAATCGAAATGAGAAGATTGCTGTAAAAAGACTGAGACTTTTCTTCCTGCAGCAAGAGAAGAAGGATCCCAGTTTTTGGGGGTCGATGAATTGATGGGCGATCTTGAAGCGCGGAGCGTCCCTTCCTCTCCCGAATATCCGCAACGGATGGACTGTCCCTTTAAGTATTCGCAATGGCAGAGCGCTCCGGGTGTAATCCGTTTCTGGTTTCCCAACTCTAAGCTTCTTACCCAGCGAATGTGAGCGAGCGTTTATTTTTTTTTTGCGAATATATTATTTTATTTCCCGGCTCTGCAGATAAAACCGCCATACGCTCCCCCCCACCCGGACGTCACTGCGGGGTTTTAATATTAAATGAAAGAGACGGGGCCTGTTGTGCCGCGCTGCCGCCTAACCCCGTTCATAAAGGCCGCGCCTGTAATGCGAAAGATCGCTAATGACGCCTGTCCGCCCGCCGCCGGATTATACAGAATCATTAAATGATTGGATATGGGCCGATACATCGCCCGCCTCGCCTTCGGGGAAATCGCGTGGGCAGACTGTTTAATCTCTTCCTTTGAAAAGTCGAGATCAAAGTGCGACTTAGTGTCACGCCGGCGTTAATGAAAGCTGAAGATTTAGGTCTGCTCGCTGGAGGTGTTCTCCCCCCACCGCGTCGGGGAACAGCGCCCGTTTCCATAGCGCATACCGAAGCGTCAATTCGGGGCTAAATCTTGGATTCCCCCTCCCCCACCCTGAATTATATGTTCCTCTCCTAGAGATAATTATTGATACAAAGATGCGATCGCTCTGATAATATTCACATCTCTGCCGCAATCTTAAAAATCTTTGGATCGCCATCGCCTTCGTTCACGCCTCGGCGATCTTCTGCTCGAAAATGCTCGACGACCAAATCCCACTCATTTCAATGGCCCCTCTTCCCATAGACTTCAATGGCCCCTCTTCCCATAGACTTCAATGGCCCCTCTTCCCATAGACTTCAATGGGAGCACCTGAAAATGTGCGACATGGAGCGTTTTACAAGCGCGTTGTCGCTCGTTTTTTGCGCAAGCAGCAGCTCTCCACCTCTAATCTCCCCCCCCCCCCCCCCCCCCCAGTGCTTTCTATTTGCTAAACAAAAACGCCTGAAGATGTGAAACACTTGTAATATAATTTTAACTGCTTGCCGACCTTCCACCGTCATTCTACTGCGGCAGGTTGACACGGCAGCGCAAATCGCCGTAGGTGTATGTCGGGCACTTTAATAGCTTTGGGGGGGGCAAGTGCGATGCTGGAGGCAATGCGCGTGGATGGCTCCGGAGAGCCAGGATGGGGATCTGTCAATGTAAACAGACGGATCCCCGTTCTGACAGGGGAGAAGAGAGAGATCTGCTGCTAGTAAACATAAACGGCGATCTCTCTCCTCCGCCAGTCAGTCCCCTCCCCCCACAGTTGGAAACACCTCCCAGGGAACACTTTTATCCCCTTGATCGACCCCTAGTGTTATCCTCTTCCCTGCCATGGACATTTATACAGTAATCGTGGCCATTTTTATTAGCTCTGATCGCTGTATAAATGTCAATGGTCCCTGAAAAGTGTTGGATCTGCCCGTTCGCTCTTTAGGAGATGATCGCAAGGCTCGTAGGACCTTGTATGCAATCGGGATCTTATGTCAATAGAAGAGAAAGCATTCACATAGCCACATCCATAAATATAAGGGGTACCAAAATGGTAACTCAAAGGTCGGACTTTGAGGGCACAATAAACAATGAAGAATATACAAAAAATACAATCTTTATTGAAACTAGTACATGATACATATAACGCATTAAGAGTTAAAAAACATGTATATATAAGATACATGGTATAGAGTGAGCCCCTGTGCGTTGACGCGTTTCGCCGTTAAGCTTCGTCAGGACACATTCAGGGTTCATTGGTAGAAACGGGTCTCACCATCTAGGATAAAACATATGTGTTTAAGATGTGTGTTATCATTTTGTAACATAGTAACACACATCTTAAAAACATCGTCCTGTGAAGATGAAGAGCATGGCACAAAAAGAAAAAAAAAAATGGAAGTACCTTATGGGAGGAGAACGGCCTTTATCATGAGGTACCTCAGTTGTTGTTTTTGTCTTTTTGTGCCATGCTCTTCATCTTCACAGGACAATGTTTTCAATGTGTGTGTGTGTGTGTGTGTGTGTGTGTGTGTGTGTGTTACTATGTTACAAAACTATAACACATATGTTTTATCTTAGATGGCGAGACCTGTTTGTTTCTACCAACGAACCCTGAATGTGTCCTGACAAAGCTTAACGGCGAAACGCGATGACACTCGAGATTATATATATATATATATATATATATATATATATATATATATATATATATATAAATACCGTATTTATTGGGGTATAGCGTGCTCCTGCGTATAGCGCGCACCCCTAAAGTTGCAGCGGATTCCTGTGGAAAAAAGTTTTTTGTACTTAGTTTTGGTGTCTTTTTTTCGGCGGCCTCGTCGGGTCCGGCGTCCGTCTGCGGCTTCGGGTGTCCTCTTCGTCGGGTGCCGTGTCCTCCCCGCTCGTTTCCCGCGCCGAGTTTGAATACTGCGCCGACATATACAGAGCGCAGTACACTCGTGTATTGTCGGGCAGGCTCGGCAACTCTCGCGCTCACGTCCAGGACGTGAGCGCGGAAGGGGACGCAGGGGTTGGCAACCTGGGGACCCTCCAGCTGCTGACTAAAAGTCCCATCATGCCTCTGGGAGTAGTTGTAACTCCCAGCCTTGCAATGCCTCATGGGAAATGTAGTTCCACAACAGCTGGAGGGCCCCAAGTTGCCTCCCCCTGGACTTTAAAGACACGTTTAATCTGTATTGCACACTTGGTTGTGCGTGGCTCGGGGGGGTTCTGACATTCTGTTCTTCGTTCTCGGTCTGACAGTTGTCACGGCGTCTCCTCGGTGTACCCGGGTGCGAATGCGCCGGCAGCGTCTGACATCCACTTTTCCTCATGTGTGAAAGCGTACGGGGTGGGGGAGGGGAGGTGGGTTGTCAGCGCTGAGGGCGGAATCCACTTCTACAAGGAAAGTTGGGGGGGTGCGTTGTTTCTTGTCCTCGCAGAACCGCTTGCTCTCCGATAACGCCTCCTAATTGAGCGTGTCTGCCATTGTTCATTGAAGCTAATTGGCGTTTAATTATCGCTTGATACCATCCGGAAAAAAAAGTGTTTCTTTTTTTTTTTTTTTTTTGCTTTTAATGTTCACTTCAAAGGAAATGCGTTAAGTGGCGGCGTTTGATTTCATTTTTTGGATGTGTTTGGAGAGAGAGGACGTCGTGCTGCTCCTGATTAAAGAGTGTAATTCGAGGATCTGTCCCCGCTCTGTGGGGGAGGGGCTCCGACTCCTGGGATAAAGGTGCACATACTTTATAGCAAAGCCCCTTTGCGGACAGGAAGACGCCGCCAATCCCTGAACCGCTTCTTATTTTATTATATTTTAGATACTTTATCATCGAGAGTGAGGATCGCTTCACATGATCGCAACTTGTCATGCGACTTTGAACTCTCAAGTAGCACCCCATTAACTGCAATGGAACCGTTCTGATTGGTGTGACTTCAGTCACTCCCACTTAGGAAAAGGTTCCTGCGCTACTTGTGGTGCGACTTCAGTCACTCCCACTTAGAAAAAGGTTCCCGCACTACTTGTGGTGCGACTTCAGTCACTCCCACTTAGAAAAAGGTTTCTGCGCTACTTGTGATGCGACTTCAGTCACTCCCACTTAGAAAAAGGTTTCTGCGCTACTTGTGATGCGACTTCAGTCACTCCCACTTAGGAAAAGGTTCCTGCACTACTTGTGGTGAATCTTCAGTCACTCCCACTTAGGAAAAGGTTCCTGCGCTACTTGTGGTGCGACTCCAGTCACTCCCACTTAGGAAAAGTTTCCTGCGCTACTTGTGGTGCGACTTCAGTCACTCCCACTTAGAAAAATGTTTCTGCGCTACTTGTGGTGCGACTTCAGTCACTCCCACTTAGGAAAAGGTTCCTGCGCTACTTGTGGTGCGACTTCAGTCACTCCCACTTCGGAAAAGTTTCCTGCACTACTTGTGGTGCGACTTCAGTCACTCCCACTTAGGAAAAAGGTTCCGGCGCTACTTGTGGTGCGACTTCAGTCACTCCCACTTGGGAAAAGGTTTTTGCACTACTTGTGGTGCGACTTCAGTCCCACTTAGGAAAAGGTTTCTGCGCTACTTGTGGTGCGACTTTGGCATGACTTGCATCGACTTCTGACCCCTTAAACCAGGGGGTAAAGGAAACATCCCAGAACAGGAATAGAGGGGAAATCGTCCAATGGTGACACTAGTTCTGGTGATAACGGGTATTTTTTTTTTCTCACTTCCTGTTTTGGCGATGGGACGTGAAGGGAAGAACCCAAACCCTCCCCCAAGCTAGAAGCCATAACCCCAGCATTTTTTTGTTCACGTCTGCCTTTCTCATAAGCCGCTGGAATGCTTTCAAAAGCAGCGCGAGGGGCTGTAACCACCCCTCCCGCCACTCGACGTTGTTTCTTGGCCTTACCGTTTTTTTACCCACATGCCCCAGAACTGATCGGGCGATACAGCCAGCTGGTCACAGACTTGATAATGGACCAGATGGTCTTTGAGCCCTTCTATGGCCTTGGAGGACTGGAGTGACGTCATGACATCACTTACGGTACAGGGTGGAAGGAAATATATAGATATATATAATAATTTTTTTTTTTTTTAATATTTTTTTCTCTTTCGTTCATAGACGGACACAGCCTTCTTTGACCTTAGGGTTATGCTTCTTCCTACCAGGAGATTTAGGCAGAATTCTACAGCACTTAAGGTGTTAAAAACTCTCCTTCATGCTGCTCCTCCCAGGGGGCGTGGCTCCCCCAGGCATAACCCACACCCTGCTTTAGCAGCCTCAGTTTGTTTTCTGCCTAACGACAGGAGGTCAAGGCTATCTCTGGAGTTCCTGGACTCTGGAGTTTTTTTCTGGCGATTTTTCTCGCTTTTTTTATTATTTTGTTCCTGCATTTTTGAATCCTGCGATTCTTCTATCAACAGCCGACTGGGTGACAGGCTGGGTCCTCGACTCTTGTAGTCCCCCCATGTTCGGCCTTCGAGCGTGTGCCGGCCCTCAGCTCAGCTTTGGGACGTCCACGACAGGCCCCATTGCTCCAGGGGCGGCCGGGGAACTTTGGTTCTAGGGCACACATATGACCGGTCTCTATGGCTTTGTCACAGTGTGTCTGGCCGACAGCCATGCCGTTTACGGACGTTGGTTCTGTCTGGGATACCTCCAGCCGGGTAGTCGCAGGACAGGTAAGTAGTGGCCCCTTACTCAGGTAAGTGGTCTGGCTGGTGGTTTCCCTGGGGAGGTCGACTGAGGGTCCGCCCTGCTTTCCTCTCTCCCCTTCCTCTCCCTCCTTCCCCTGACTGGGTAGTGGCTGTGAAGGGGGGCCTCCTGGGTTTTCTTTGTTACCACCGGGGCCCGTGTGTTGTTAGGGGGACTGTGTTGTTACTCTGGGGGGTGCTGCTGTGTGCTGCTGTGTTCTATGAGGTAATTTTTACCTCAGACAGCGGCCATCTTGGAAATCTCCTTGGTAACGCTGTGATTCTTTTCTGAGGTAACAGACAAAGCAGTCAGGGCTGCTGTGTTCTATGAGGTAATTTTTACCTCAGACAGCGGCCATCTTGGAAATCTCCTTGGTAACGCTGTGATTCTTTTCTGAGGTAACAGACAAAGCAGTCAGGGCTGCTGTGTTCTATGAGGTAATTTTTACCTCAGACAGTGGCCGTCTTGGAAATCTCCTTGGTAACGCTGTGATTCTTTTCTGAGGTAACAGACAAAGCAGTCAGTGCTGCTGTGTTCTATGAGGTAATTTTTACCTCAGACAGCGGCCGTCTTGGAAATCTCCTTGGTAACGCTGTGATTCTTTTCTGAGGTAACAGACAAAGCAGTCAGTGCTGCTGTGTTCTATGAGGTAATTTTTACCTCAGACAGCGGCCGTCTTGGAAATCTCCTTGGTAACGCTGTGATTCTTTTCTGAGGTAACAGACAAAGCAGTCAGGGCTGCTGTGTTCTATGAGGTAATTTTTACCTCAGACAGCGGCCGTCTTGGAAATCTCCTTGGTAACGCTGTGATTCTTTTCTGAGGTAACAAAGCAGTCAGTGCTGCTGTGTTCTATGAGGTAATTTTTACCTCAGACAGCGGCCGTCTTGGAAATCTCCTTGGTAACGATGTGATTCTTCCCTGAGATGACTCGGCACAGCCTCTGGTCAGTTTTAGTGCTGTTACAGTTTTAGTGCTGTGAATCTTCCATGAGGTGAATACACATCACAGTCAGCACATCAGAGCACACCTGAGGTTTTTCAGCTCCCTCTGCAGCTGGGTGGGGTGGTGAATACCGGGGGCCCCCCATGCTCTGCAATAGCAGCAAGGAGGTGACCAGTGGGGTTTTTTTGTCCTGCCTTGCAGGGTGGGTGACTCAGCGCTGACACTATGGAACTCAAGCTATGCCTGAGTTAACCCTTACCGCCCCTCCCCCTGCCACATCTGTTATGTTGGCTGTCCTGGGTTTCTTGCCAGGTTTGAAGCAGCTAGTGCCCGGATGGGGGGTAAAAAAGCGCCCCCTCCCTGAAGCCTGCTTCTGGGGATGACACAGAATCGCTGTTTTTTTCTGGTTCTGTTATGTCAGAGGCTGCGGGTTTTAACCCTTATGGATAGTGAGGATGACTCTGCTGCAGTCAGTTGCTGGCAAGAATTTGTTGGAGCTCTTGTTTCTGCGGTGCGTGAGGCTCTAAAAATTGAGGATGTGGCGGAGACACCTCCGTGTCAGTACCAGCACACTACCACGCATCGCTGAAGTGTTTCCTTGTGTTCCTTATTTGGACTATATGTTATACAAGGAATGGGATGCACCGCAAAAAGTTTGTCAAAAAACTTTGCAACCCGTTACCCCCTTGAGGGGGGCTTTAAAAAAAAAAAAAAAAAAAAAAAAAAAGTAGGTCTCTCCTCCGCCAGTGGACCCCCCTGTGTCCAGACTGCGCAAGGCCACCACATTGCCTGTGGAAGGGGCTCCTGCATTTCAGGATCCCGCTGATAGGAGAGTGGAGGCCGTGGCCCGCTCCCTATTCACGGTGGTGGGTTCGGCGGTGAGGCCGGCTCTGGCCGGGGCCCTGGCAGGCCCCGACTAAAAGGGCGAAGCTCCTGCTGCAGGAGCTGGAAGAAGGACCTCTAAGGTGGCCTTGGTGATCACCGTTAAGGGTGAACGGTCCTGTTGGGTCTTCCCTGACTGGCATCATTGAGGATGCCACAGGTGGTAAGCGCATGCTGTTCCCACGGTTTGGGAAGGGCTAGGGACCTCGCCCTGTGCAAGGACCCTCCTTGCCTACCTCCGAGCGTTTTTTCGCTCGCCCTGTGCGGTGGGGGTAGGTCTACATGGTGCTTGAATCCCCGCTGCGGGGTAGCAGCGCACCGGATACCGCATGCCTAACAAGTCTGCGGACATACCTGCTTCCGCCTGAAGGTCTGCTCCCGCCCGTGTCTCGGGTGGGAGACTGGCTTCGCATTGCGAAGTGTTTTCCTTGGGGTACAAGATTGAGTTTCTCTCTTGTCTGCCAAACAGGTTTTTTCCCTCCGGCTTCTGGCCTCCTCCGGTTCGCCGGTTGACTCCGTCAGGGGCTGTCCAGGATCTTCTGGTCAGGGGAGTGATTGTGCCAGTTCCCTCGTTGGAACGGTCTCTGGGTTTTACTCCATTCTGTTTGTGTCCCCATGGAGGATGGGGCCCGGTCGATCCTGGGCCTCAAGTCCCTCGTTTTGTTTTGTCAGGTTTTTCTGGCATCCTTGGATGTCATGAACGTGTACCTGCATATCCTCAAACCACCAGAGATTCTGTGCTTTGCGGTCGGGGGGGACCATTTTCAATGGTGTCCTTCCCATTCGGCGGGTTTTCGCCAAGGTGCTCGTACCGATACTGGCCCGGCTGTGACAGCGGGGGTTTGTTATCATGGGATGTCTGGACGACATTCTCCTACGAGCTTCTTCGAGCTCTGCATTGGTGGAGCCGTGTCTATCACGTGTCAGGCTCTCCGAGTGTTCGGCTGGTTTCTGGATTGTCCTGAAATCAGGGTTGATTCCGTCTCAGGGATACCTGAGACTGGTCCTGGATTCCTCCGGGGCGGGAGTGTTTTTCTCCTAGCGGAAAAACTTCAGACTCTGCTATCTGCTGTGCAGCAGTTGCCGACCCAGAAGCGGTCATCTCTGCGATTCTGCAGGAAGGTTCTGGGTCAGTTGGTAGCCTCTTTCGAGGCGGTTCCGTATGCCCAATTCCACGCCAGGGTACTACGGAGGGAACTGCTGTCACGATGGGACTAGCTTCCGTCATCTCTGGATTACCAAATTCAGTTGAGTCATCTGATCATGTCTCCCCTGGTATGGTGGCTGGCGTTTCCGGTGCTTCGGGCCGGAAAGTCATTTTTCTGCAGGCCACTGGACAGTGGTCACGACGGATGCCAGCCTCTCCGGTTGGGGAGGGGCGCTTGGGGCACCCAGTCAGCCCAGGGGCACTGGACTCAGGTGGAGTCCTGCCTACTGATCAACGTTCTGGAGCTCCGAGCAATCAAGCTTTGCCTTACCAGGTGGTCCCTGGATCTACAGGGCCGACCGGTCAGGATCCTGTCCGATAACACCACGTCCGTGGCGTAGGTTGATCATCAGGGAGGCACACGGAGTTCTGTTGCAGCGACGGGGGTCGCGCGCATCCTTTCGGTGGGCCGAAGGGTCCGTTCCGGCTCTATCGGCCGGGTAAATTCCGGGAATACGGAATTGGCTAGCCGACTACCTAAGTCGCACTGCACTGGGCCAAGGAGAGTGGTCTCTCCACCCGCAGGTGTTTCGGGGTCTGTGCCGAAAGTGGGGCACTCCGGACGTGGACCTTCTAGCGTCCCGTCTCTATTGGTAGGTGCCACGGTTCGTGGCCAGGTTTAAGGACCCGTGGGCGGACGCGTCAGGCGCGTTGGTGGCTCCTTGGGGTCGCTGTCGCCTACTTTACACCTTCCCTCCTCGGAAGCTTCTTCCTCGCCTGCTGCGCAGAGTAGAAGCTGTAGGGATTCTATCGGTCCTGATTGCCCCAGATTGGCCGCGTCGCTTCTGGTACGCGGACCAGGTGCGTCTGCTGGCAGACGCCCCCTAGCGTCTTCCCCTGGGAATTGATTTTCTGTTACAGGGTCCAATCTTCCACCCTGTTTCACAGCCACCGGCCTTAGCGGCGTGGCTGTTGAGAGCCAGGGGCTTAAGGACCGAGGCCTATTGGGCTCGGTGGTCTCTACCGTGCTGCCTGCACGGAGGTCTACCTCACGTAGGTTTTTTCCTCATACATGGAAGGCCTACTTCTCTGTGTGTGGGGAGATGAACTGGCACTCTCGTACATGCGTTGTGTACAGGATTCTGCTGTCTTTGCAGCAGGGAGTGGTTCAGGCTCTCGCCTTACGTACGGTTAGGAGCCAGATTTCTGCTCTGGCTGTTTTTTACTTGCAGCGACCCTTGGCATAGCACTCCTGGGTGCGTGCGTTGGGTCAGGGGGTCTGGCAGGTGGCCCCTCCGGTGCGCCCTCCATTACCCCCATGGGACTTGAATTTAGTCCTTTCAGTGCTTCGGGATGCTCCCTTTGAGGACATTCGGGAGGTTTTTTGTTTTATTGTCACAAAAGGTGATTTTATTTCTGGTAGCAATTACCTCGATCAGACGGGTGTCTGTCTGTTCTGGTGGCCTTGTCTTGCAAGGCTCCCTGCTTGGTCATCCGTAAGGATGAGGTGGTGCTGCGGCCGCAGCCGTTTTTCTCCCTAAGGTCGTTTCGGCTTTTCACTTGGATGTGGACATTGTTCTTCCATCCTTGTGTCCTCAGCCGAAGAACCCGAAGGAGGCCACTTTACATTCTTTGGATGTGGTTCGGGCCCTTCGAGTTTACTTGTCGGCGACAGCTCCGTTCCGGATGTCGGACTCGCTGTTCGTGTCTGTGTCCGGTCCCAGTAAGGGCCTGGCAGTTTCGTCGGCCACCATTTCCAGGTGGATCCGACGGATTGTGCTTCAGGCCTACGCCCTGAAGGGGAGGGCGCCTCCCTTTCGGGTCACGGCGCATTCGACCAGGGCGATCGGGGCCTCTTGGGCTTCCGACACCAAGCCTCTGTGTTACTGGTGTGTAAGGCTGCGACCTGGTCGTCGGTCCACGCTTTTTCAAAGTTTTATATGGTGGATGTGAGTGCATCTTCGGATGCCTCCATTGGCCGCAGGGTGTTACAGGCGGCAGTTTAAGGTTGGAGTTCCTCCGTTGAGTAACTCCGGTTTTTGTTTGGGGTGTAACCTGTTTTTGCTGTGTTATTTTTCCCACCCCTCGAATTTTTTTGACACTGCTTGGGGACGTCCCTAAGGTCAATGAAGGCTGTGTCCGTCTATGAACGAAAGAGAAAAAAGGATTTTTGTACTCACCGTAAAATCCATTTCTCTGAGTTCATAGACGGACACAGCACCCACCCCTCCTTTGTTTGTACTGCTTGTTACGAACTGAGGCTGCTAAAGCAGGGTGTGGGTTATGCCTGGGGGAGCCACGCCCCCTGGGAGGAGCAGCATGAAGGAGAGTTTTTAACACCTTAAGTGCTGTAGAATTCTGCCTAAATCTCCTGGTAGGAAGAAGCATAACCCTAAGGTCAAAGAAGGCTGTGTCCGTCTATGAACTCAGAGAAATGGATTTTACGGTGAGTACAAAAATCCTTTTTTTTTTTTTTAACCCTTTATGACCCCCAAATCTCTTTATTTATATATATATATATATATATATATATATATATATATATATATATATATATATATCTTTTATTATTTTTTTTTGTACATATGGAGGGTAAATTATTATAGGTGCTGGGACACCAAATATCGCATCCACTATATTATTAATAATGCTGGTATACACTGCAAATATACTGAGAATGAGATATACACAGCTCATATATATCACCTACCTTTTTATATAGCAATAATATATATATATCTGTCTTGGGACACCAAATACACAGAGAATATATACTATATATGCTTCTAAACACACACATAGATTCTCTATCTATCAGCACTATAATATTATTATTAGGGTTGTCCTGATACCACTTTTTTAGGACCGAGTACAAGTACCGATACTTATCAAGTACTCGCCGATTACTTTTTTTAAATCTCATGCGAGATCTCTCTCTCTCTCTCTCTCTCTCTCTCTCTCTCTCTCTCTGTCTCTGTCTCTCTCTGTCTCTCTCTGTCTCTCTCTGTCTCTCTCTGTCTCTCTCTGTCTCTCTCTGTCTCTCTCTCTCTCTCTCTCTGTCTCTCTGTCTCTCTGTCTCTCTCTCTCTCTCTCTGTCTCTCTGTCTCTCTGTCTCTCTGTCTCTCTCTCTCTCTCTCTCTCTCTCTCTCTGTCTCTCTGTCTCTCTCTCTCTCTCTCTCTCTCTCTCTCTCTCTCTCTCTCTCTCTCTCTCTCTCTCTCTCTCTCTTTTTCTCTCTCTCTCTCTCTAAAAAAATAATAGATCTATGTCTATTTTGTCATTATAAATATTTATAAAATAATAAAAGTAAACAATATATATAATCTCACTCTCTAACTATATAGATTTATATAATGTATATTTATGTTGGAATAAAGTTATTAACAAGATGGACCTCTCTATATACTGTATAAAATATCTATATAGATATTTTTTATTACACGTGTACAATACTTGCTAATAGAATATTATAAAAATAGATATGTATCTCTATCTAGATAGAAATTTATAAATAATATAAAATGAAGTAATAAAAGTGATTAAAAAAAGATTAAAGGGACAGTGTAAATAAAAAAAAGTTAAAGTAAAAATAAAATTTTAAGCGCTCCGTCCCTCCTGTACTCTCGCCCAGAAGTAAACGCCAACGTAGGTTGCGCGTGCATATGTAAGCGGTATTCGCACCACACATGTGAGGTATCGCCGCAAATGTTGTAGCAAGAGCAATAATTCTAGGGCAGGACCTCCTCTTGAAACTCCAAACTGGTAACTTGTAAAAGAAATGTTTATGAATTTTTTTGTACCGTAGTTTGTCGCCATTCCACTGGCAGATGCAATTTTAAAGCATGTTGGGTATCGGATTATTCGGCGAAACATCATCTTTTAAATTTTACCTAAACATTGGGTTATAATATTGTGTGTTGTTTTTTTTTTTTACATTAAAATAATTTATTGTTTTTTCTCCAAAAAAAAAAAGCTGCGCAAACACCGTGTGACATAAAAAATTGCATTGGCTGCCATTTTATTCTGTAGGGTCTCTGCTTGGAAAATACAGACAACGTTTGGGGGTTCTGAGCAGTTTTCTAGGGGGTGAGAAATGTCGATGGGCCTGATTTTTGTAGAAATGTCTTCTCACGTTTTTTTTTTTTTTCTCCTGATCTCCGCCCAGTATGAACCGCGAGGTCCCGGCAGGCCACTTTACCAAAGAAGAATCTCGGTCGCTACGGTGCATACAGGTCCTGATGAATTAGCCGCTTGTCCTGAAAATCTCGGTAAAGATCACCCGGACCCAAACAAACCAGCATCATACAGCTATTCATCTCCGGAGCTCTGGGTCAACGCTGCGTCCGCCTCCCCGTTCCAGAACATTCCGTGCAACGGGGCCAACCGATCCGGAACACCACGGGACATGCGAGGTAAGACCACAAGAGATGGCGGAGTTCTTCATGAATGTTACACAGAATTAAGAAAAATAAACACATAAATACAAGAAAACATTCTGAATTACAGATTGCCCTCCCGTCATCTTTTCCTAGTTTAACCCCTTCCTGCCGCCTGCTATGTACCGCTGGTGTACGCAAAACAACGTACTGATATGTCGCTGCCCACTCCTGGGACGTCCCCCCTTCCTGGGACTTGCTGATTGGCTGTGTCCAATTATAGCCCAGAAGCTCTGTGTTGGCAAACAACACAGAGCTCTGTATAGAGGGGTTTTTTTTTTTTTTTGCATTGTATATGTTTCAAGATAATGTTTGTATTTTTTTTTTTTTTATTAATTTCTGAAATTTAACAGGCGCACATTTAACCCCTTGATCGCCCCTAGAGGATCACCCCTTCCCAGCCAGTGTCATTAGTACAGTGACAGTGTATAGCTATCCCATAGCTTGTAGACGCCATCATGCAAACCAATCAATATACAGTTAATGGGATCTTTTTTTTTCAAAGAAAAAAAGTAAAAAAAATGCAATAGAATACATTTTGGACAAACGCATGTGTTTTTTTTTTTAATTGGTTGTGATTTTGTGTGTGTGATATATAGAGATAGAGATATAGAGATAGAGATATAGAGATAGAGATAGATATAGAGATATATATATATATATATCTATCTCTATCTCTCGATCTAATTTCGCATTATTTTTATTTATTTTTATATATGTACATAATAAAAACACATTTTTTTTTCGTTCTTGTACATATAAAAACACACACTATATATATATATATATATATATATATATATATATATATATATATATATATATATATCTATATAGATATAGATATACATATAATGGGGGGGGGGGGGAGAGTGTGTGTGTGTGTGTGTGTGTGTGTTAGGATATCTATCGACCTCTCTCTTTTAAAAAAAGGATATATAATATTTTTATATTTAATTTGTGAATAAAATTACTAGCGCGTTTCTGTATTTTTT